>NC_092092.1:32982240-33196110 GCF_045679555.1 Salvelinus alpinus
TGAGTTCAGGGTTAGAGTCCAGTCAGTGTACATTGAGCTTGTGCAAGAGAGTCAGTGCAGAGAATATTGGTAAATGACAATAAAATAAGGGGGTCAATGTAAATAGTCTGAATAGCCATTTGATTAACTCTTCAGCAGTCTTATGGCTTGGGGGTAGAAGCTGTTCAGGAGCCTTTTGGTCCCAGACTTAACACACCGGTACCATTGCCATTTGATAGCAGAGAGAACAGCCTACGAGTTGGTGGCTGGAATCTTTGACAATTTTTAGAGCCTTCCTCTGACACCGCTTGGTATAGAGGTCCTTGATGGCAGGAAGCTCAGCCCCAGTGATGTTCCCTCTGTAGTGCCTTGCGATTGGATGCCGAGCAGTTGCCATACCAATCAGTGATGCAACCAGTCAGGACGCTCTCGATGCTGCAGCTGTAGAACTTTTTGAGGATTTGAGGACCCATGCCAAATCTTTTCAGCCTCCTGAGGCGGAATAGGCGTTGTCGTGCCCTCTTCACGACTGCCTTGGTGTGTATGGACCATGATAGGTCCTTACTGACGTGGACATAAAGGAACTTGAAGCTCTCGACCCGCTCCACTACAGCCCACTCCACTCGGCCCTCCTTTTCCTGTAGTCCATGATCAGCTCTTTTGTCTTGCTCGTGTTGAGGGAGAAGTTGTTGTCCTGGCACCACACTGCCAGGTCTCTGACCTCCTCCCTATATGCTGTCTCGTCTGTGATCAGGCCTACCAACGTCATGTCCACGTCATTTGAGTATAGCCTGTAGATCTGGAATACCCATTTGGTAAAGAAATGGAATTGTTTTTTCCCATGATAAATGATACAAACACAACGATAGCATTGATGGGAAATAATGCAGTAATTCCGAGAGCCTAACCTACAGTTATTGAGAGATTGGTTTTCTGAAAAAGATCCTGACACTGAATCCTTTGTGGAAGTGGGTGTTTTCAGCGGTAAAATACTGCCTGTTCCTCCTTTTGATCTAATTTTGGATTTTTACACCAGCTTCACTGTCTTAATTATCGTCGTTTTAACTTAACTGTGATATTTCACAGCTTTTTGCCAAGTTAAATAAAGGTACAAATAAATAAATAATTTGTGTGTAGCATCAATATGCATGTGTGTGTGTGTGTGTTTAATGTGTGTGTGTGTGTGTGTGTGTGTGTGTGTGTGTGTGTGTGTGTGTGTGTGTGTGTGTGTGTGTGTGTGTGTGTGTGTGTGTGTGTGTGTGTTGGAGTGTAAGTGTATTATGTTGTGAGTGCAGAGTTAGAGTCCAGTGAGTGTACATCGAGCATGTACCAGAGTCAGTGCAAAATATATTAATAAATAATACTAAAATAAGGGGGTAAATGCAAATGATAGCATTGATGAGAAGTTAGAAATAATGCAGTAATTCCGAGAGCCTAGCCTATAGTTATTGAGAGATTGGTTTTCTGAAAAGTACTGAATGAGAAATATCTGTTTTTGAAAAAGATCCTGACGCTCAATCCTTTGTGGAAGTGGGTGTTTTCAGCTGTAAAATACTGCATGTTCCTCCCTTTGATCTAATTTTGGATTCATACAGCAGCTTCACTCTCCTAATTATCATCATTTTTCACTTAAGTGTGATCTTTCACTGCTTTAGGCAGCAAGCCATTTATTTTGATGAACATGTTGAATAAGACAAAAACATATTTGACAGCTGCCTATGTGTTGTCTTTTGATCTTGGTCTAGATGATTGTTGAGAGAAAATAGCTGCTATGATATTGAAATTCATTTTTTTAAATCTACTTGTTCTGCTTTAAATGTGTTTGAAGAAAAACACAGATGAAATGGAATAGAAAAGAAGGCTTGTAAATGCATGTCATATAATCAGAGAGTAAGAGAGAGAGGGCAATCTACTTTTAAGCAACATCAAAGGGAAGTTGAAAATTTACACCTGCCGAAAAAGAAAACCCTTACACCTGATGCAAAATTCCACTGTGAAAAAGGGAAGCGACTCACAGTTGATGGCAGGAATTGGGTGCTGGGATGCATTCAGTATGAGAAAAAAAACGTACCGCAATGTTAAATGACATTTGAACGGCGCTGTTCTGAACGACAGTTGGGAAAAAGGGAGGGGTTGGGTTGTGGGTTGGGCAATGCTCCTGCCCTTTAAGTACGTCACTCATTGAGGGAGTTCGATTAAGCTGAACCGGCAATTGCCCGTGACATGATCAGGCAAAAGCGGTAAGGGAGGAGCGCGAGCGCCCTTCAACAAGGCAGCATGATGCATCGTTCAGAAATATAAAATATGTGTTTGAACTAGTTTTCATTAGGAAAGCAGAAAAATCATTTTCATCTGAAGCAATCACTTTTGTATGTGAAAACATTACAATCCTGCTCTACGTGTTTGACCTACATCACTTATGTTTTGAGCCGACTTCACCGTAGGCCAAAACGGGGCATCAGGCTTACGCCCTAGAGGCAGCCCGGTTACAAAACAAATGCAATCAACACTAACCTGGCTCACCCGGGGCAGGCCTGGGGCATTAATCGAATCCCACCATCGCTTCAAGCCACACCTCGCCACACCCACCAAACGGAGCAAACATACCTTAAAGACTGTTCAAGATTGTTGAAGACTGTTTTGGGGAAATGTGTCTTTCAGTACAAACGTCACGCAACGTAGTAAACTTTCAGTTTGAGTCAGGTGTTTTATTTACAGCAAGGAGTTCAGCAGCCGACATGAAAATGAGTTCAGGGATAATAACAAAAGTTCTAGAATAAACTATCAAGCAAACATTTCAGTTGAAAGATTTGGAAAACCATAGACAATCAATCAACAATATAATAATACTTTTAGTACAAATATTTATCTTTAATTTACAATCTGTATATACTATGCGATTAGACAGTGTCAGAATTAATTTGAAACATCACAGTTGAAAAATAAATGCCACATGGAAAGCATAACAGGGCGGTTTACGGAGATAGGTGGGATGGACTGAGAGTAGCTGAGGGGTGGGTTTAAAAGCTCATGTTCTATAATAGTTATGACTGAAAACACGATTTATAATGTATAAGTACTATCTATCTAGAAGTAATGTACACTACATAACCAAAAGTATGTGGACACCTGCTAGTCAAACATCTCATTCCACTAGATGTTGGAACATTGCTGCGGGGACTTGCTTCCCATCATCCACAAGAGCATTAGGGAGGTCGGTGTCATGCTCAAACAGGAAAGGGCCTTCCTCAAACTGTTGCCACAAAGTTGGAAGCACAGGATTGTCTAGAGTGTCATAGTATGCTGTAGCATTAAGATTTCCCTTCACTGGAACTAAAGGGCCTAGCATGAACCATGAAAAACAACCCCATATCATTATTCCTCCTCCACCAAACTTTACAGTTGTCTCTTTGCATTTGGTTAGGAAGCGTTCTCCTGGCATTCGCTAAACCCAGATTTGTCCTTCAGACTGCCAGATGGTGAAGCGTCATTCATCACTTTACACCACTTCAGCTGACGCTTGGTGATCTTAGGCTTGTTTGCGGCTGCTCACCCATGGAAGCTCCTGACGTTGCTTCCAGAGACCGTTTCGAACTCGGTATTGAGAGTTGCAGACAATTCTTACGTGCTATGCCCTTCAGCACTCGGCGGAACCATTCTGTGAGCTTGTGTGGCCTACCACTTCACGGCTGAGCCGTTGTTGCTCCTAGATGTTTTCTATTCACAATAACAGCACTTACCGTTGACAGCTCTAGCAGGGCAGAAATTTGAAGTACTGACTTGTTGGAAAGGTGGCATCCTAGTACGCCGACTTCGAGCCAGGCCTAATTGCCCAACATCTGTGCACGACAGTAATGCTCTTGTGGCTGAATGGAAGCAAGTCTCCGCAGCAATGTTCCATCCTATGACAATTTTATACACCTGTCAGCAACGAGTGTGGCTGAAATAGCCGAATCAACTAATTTGAAGGGGTGTCCACATACTTTGTATATTGTGTATATCAAAATATCAACTGACTTTACTCTTGCTATGTAACTACTGGGAAAAAAGCCATGTATGTAAAATGTGTGTAGAATGTACTGTAAAAGCTGTAAAAAAAATAAAATAATATGTTGTCCTCTGATGAGGGGGCCCAATAAAAAAATAGAAAACATTTCACAGTGTACTACAGTTCCTTTAGGCCTACATCTAAGCTGCATCACAACAAGCATCTAGCTGGCGGGTGGACGGACAGGCTGGTAACAATCTGTTCAACCTGAAGGTCTGAAACAGACTGGCATAAATACCAGTTCATTACTCTCCTACCTGGATTTGGTTCATAACTTCTCTGGAGGTGACAATGACATCACCTCTAAAATACATCTGTAACGGCTGTCGTAGTCGTTCTCCTCCTCAGACGAGGAGGAGCATGGATTGGACCAAGATGCAGAGTGGTTAGTGTTCATTCTTTTAATGAAAGTCAACAAAACACTTCAAAATACAAAAACAACCAACGTGACAAAACCGAAACCGTCCTGTGTGGCAACAAAACCTCCACAGGAACAAACACCCACAAAACACAAGTGAAACCCAGGCTGCCTAAGTATGATTCTCAATCAGGGACAACGATTGACAGCTGTCTCTGATTGAGAATCATACCAGGCCGAACACCATATCCCAACATAGAAAATCAACCATAGACCAACCCACCCAACTCACGCCCTGACCAACTAAAATAAATACAAGACAAAGGAAAACAGGTCAGGAACGTGACATCACAGTACACTCGTTAAAAAATGTAATGACATTCATCATTTCATCTGCATGGAACAAACCACACATACAATTAATCAATTCAAAATAATAATAGAGCACGTGCATGTTATTCCTCAAAATAACAAACACGGAGAAACTAACTAGGCGCCTCAACTCTGGGTATGAATGGACGCCACAACGCATGTGCTTCCCCATATGACCACAAAGAACACGTTGGACACAGGGGAAACTTTGTATAAAGGAGCGGGCAATGAACATTTCTAAAGTGAGTAATACATTACTTTTAACGACAGCAAAATGCATACAATTTAGTGGACCATGTGAACTAAATGCTGAAACAAGTTTCATAAACCAAATTTGTGTGTGGGAGCAACTATTGAGTTGACTAAAGTATGTGCATATCTTCAACCACAAGCGATTGATATACAGTAGTTTGTAAATGAGTTTGAATAATTATGCGGCATAATAGTAAATGTTTAGACATAAACTCGGCAATAGCTAGACAATCAAATGAATGCAATTAAGGGGGAACATGCATTAATTTAATGTCATAGGTTTGTAATATGCCAATTAAACCTATTTCTTCACCTTTATAGGTTATAGTATCCCGGGCCACCAACATGGACACCAAAGAGTCAGAGGTAAGTAAGAAAGTATGAACAAAGCTATGACAGAGACATATGGCTGCTTTCTAGGAGTAGAATTGAAGAACAAATCAATGTATTTCAATACATAAGTAGGCAATAATGGCTTTAATTGTATACATGAATGTGAAGTGTAGTTGTCCACATTGATTTCCATTCAAACACAGTATTTCTCAGACTTCTCACATAACATAACTTGAGTACAGATAGCGGTGTCTCTTATGACAACTCAATGTAGACTTATTCTCTAAGCAACACAAATGTCAGACATCATTGGAGCATTTTTGTCTGCTGGCCTATGAGTTTCTTACAATCCTGCAATTGTTACAATGTTTTTCAAGTCGGAGCTGACTGTATCCCTTTCCGTTGGTGAGTCCCTCTGAGACATTGAGTAACGAAAGCCATGCAGGAGGCCTGGGCTGATGGGCGATCAATGGAGTACACAGGGTTTTATAAGTGGCCCTTTTCCACATCACAGTGGTTCATCCCTACAGACTGCAGCATCTTTTGACCGCAATGCTTTTACCCGTCAGGTCTCATGCCGTATCTCTTTCCCTTCACGAGGTCCTTGATACAGTCGATGCTTTTAAAGGGGACCTTTGAAAGGTTATTCACTCCTGGTAGCACAATACTGCTTTGTGTTGGACTAGTCTGGAGGCAGGATTGTGTACTCTAGCTGATTCACTATTCTTGGTAGATGTATTTTGGGCAATTTCCAAGAAACTTACTCATTTTGTATTTTTATATTCATCAATTTTATGTAATGTTGTGACAAGTTGTCACATCTTGATAAATGAACCTGAATGTTATAGTGTTTGCATAATATAAAATTTTCTGATTAAAATCAAATAAATTGTCATATGCTTGGTAAACAACAGGTGTGCAGAATACAATGTAGAATGCAATGAATAATAATAAAAAATGATTATAATAATAGAACAGAAATAGTAACACGAAGACAAAATACACAATGAGCAATGATAACTTGGCTATATACGTACATGGTGTTGAACTAGTAGTTCCACAAAGCTGAAAGCACTTAGGAATAGGATTTAATGTGAGAGCTGGAGTAAATACTCTCTGAACGCTCTCTCACAATGTGGCAATCTGTTTCAGGAGTTATGCTACTAACTAGCCCCCCAAAGTTATAACGGCTTCATTCCATTTGGCTGAGAATAACGTCTCCGTTCTCCTGCAGGGCATGCAGGTGTTAGGATCCAGTCCAACTGACTCAACACACCTCAAATGGAGCAATGACTAACATGGTCTTGTCAAAGGCCAGAGGACCTTGGTTCTTGCCTTCCAGGCTGGGTATTGAAGAGCACTGAGCTAGATAATAAGTCTAACTGGAGTTTAGGGTAAAGAGATTGGAGTGTTAGTGTGAGCTCGATGGTGCATGCATTCGTGGTATCCTAGTGTGGATGTTGAAACATGTGCACGTTTTCTTTCGGTTGTTGTGCCAGTTACAGTCCCTTCAGAAAGTATTCACACCCCTTGAGTTTTCCACATTTTCTTGTGTTACAGCCTGTATTTAAAATATATTAAATTCAGATTTTGTGTCATTGGCCTATACACAATACCCCATAATGTCAAAGTGAAAATATGTTTTTTTAAATGTTTACAAATTTAATGAAAAGCTGAAATGTCTTGGGTCAATAAGTATTTGACCCCTTTGTTATGGCAAGCCTAAATATGTTCGGAGTAATTAACAAGTCATATGGACTCACTCTGTGTGCAATAATAGTGTTTAACATGATTTTTTAATTACTACTTCCTATCTGTACCCCACACATACAATGACTCTCTTTTTAAGGTCCCTCGGTCGAGCAGTGAATTTCAAACTCAGATTCAACCACAAAGACCAAGGAGGATTTCCAATACCTCACAAAGAAGGGTACCTATTGGTAGATGGGTAAAAAGAAGCAGGCTTTCAATATCCCTTCGAGTATGGTGAAGTTATGAATTACACTTTGGATGGTGTATCAATACACTAAGTCACTACAAACATACAGGTGTTCTTACTAACTCAGTTGCCGGAGAGGAAGGAAACCGTTAAGGGATTTCACCATGAGGCCAATGGTGACTTTACTTTACTGCCTTTGAAGTAATATGGCTATGGGTTCACCTGCCTCACCTAAATCCCATTCTTTTGGGGAGCTGCTATAGACTACCAAGTGCTAAAAGTCAGTATCTGGATAATATTTGTGAGGTGCTTGATAATGTATGTGATATGTATGTGATGTATGTGATATATTTTCTGGGTGACCTAAATGTTGACTGGCTTTCATCAAGCTGCCCTCTTAAGAAAAAGCATCAAACTATAACCAGTGCCTGCATCCTGACTCATATTGTCAGTCAACATATCCAGGGTATTTACAAAAAGCACAGGAATAGAATCATCCACATTGATCACATCTTTACTAATGCTGCAGAAATCTGCTCTAAAGCAGTATCGAAATCCATCAAATATTGTGATCATAATACGGTAGCCATATCTAGGAAAACCAAAGTTCCAAAGGCTGGGCCTAATATAGAGTATACTGTAATTGGTCATACAATAATTGTTCTAGTGATTTCTATATTGAATATTTGCTGGTCTGTGGTGTGTAGTGAGGAGCAACCAGACGCTGCACTTGACACATTTATGAAATTGCTTATTCCAGTTACTAATAAGCATTCACCCATTAAGAAAATGATTGTATAAACAGTTAAATCCCCATGGATTGATGAGGAATTGAAAACATGTATAATTGAGAGGGATGAGGCCAAAGGAATGGCAAATAAGTCTAGCTGCACAGCCAATTGGCAAATGTATTGTAAAATGAGAACTCAAGTGACTAAACTTAACAAAAAGAAGAGACTGTACTATGAAACAAAGATAAATTGTATAAAAAATGACAATAAAAAGCTTTGGAGCACCTTCAATTAAATGTTGGGCAAAAAGGCAAACTCGGCTCCACCATTCATTGAATCAAATGGTTGTTGTCTATTAACATAAGCCACCTGGGTCTGACTACTTGGATGGAAAAATACTGAGGATGATAGCGAACGATATTGCAACTCCTATTTGCCATCTCTACAATCTATGCCTACAGGAAAGGGTGTGCCATCAGGCCTGAAGGGAAGTGAAATTCATTCCGCTACCCAAGAATAACAAAGCACCGTTTACTGACTCAAACAGCCGACCAATCAGCCTGTTACCAACCATTAGTAAACTTTTTGAAAAAAATGGTGTTTGACCAGATATACTGCTATTTCACAGTAAACAAATTAACAGATTTGCATAAGACAAATGACTGAGAGACATTTATAATAAAAATATTGTGCGATCTGTTTTTGTTCTGTTTTGTCTTCAGTGCAGCTTTTGACATTATCGATCATAATCTGTTTCTGGAGATACATACAGTACCAGCCGATAATAGTGAAGACATCACAACTATGAAATAACACATATGGAATCAAGTAGTAACCAATAAAGTGTTAAACAAATCAAAATATATTTTATATTTGAAATTCTTCAAATTAGCCACCCTTTGCCTTGATGACAGCTTTACCCACTCTCGACATTCTCTCATGAGGTAGTCACCTGGAATGCATTTCAATTAACAGGTGTGCCTTGTTCAATTTAATTTGTGGAATTTCTTTCCTTGTTAATGCGTTTGAGCCAATTAGTTGAATTGTGACAAGGTCGGGGTGGTATACAGAAGATCATTTGGTAAAAGACCAAGTCCATATTATAGAAAGAACAGTTCAAATAAGCAAGCTGAAGCTGGTTGAGAGAATGCCAAGAATGTGCAAAGCTGTCATGAAGGCAAAGGGTGGATACTTTGAAGAATCTAAAATCTGTTTTATATTAGATTCCATATGTGTTATTTCATAGTTTTGAAATCTTCACTATTATTCTACAATGTAGAACATTTAAAAAATAAAGAAAAACACTTGAATGCCCAAACATTTGACTGGTACTGTATGTGTGATGGCTTTACATCCCCTTCTATATTGTGGATCGATGAGGATGTTCTTTAATGGAAGCCTCTCCAACACAATCAAGGTAGAGTCAGGCATTCCCTAAGGCAGCTGTCTAGGCCACTTATTTAAAAAAAAAAAAATACTAATGACCCTGGCTCTGAGTACATCCTGAGTGTCTATGTATGCGGATGACTCAACACTTTACACGTCAGCTACCACACCAAGTGCAATCACTGCAACACTTAACAAAGAGCTGCAGTCAGTTTCAGAATGGGTGGCAAGAAATAAGTTAGTCCTAAATATTTCAAAATCGAAAAGCATTGTATTTGGGACAAATCATTCACTAAACCCTAAACCTCTTGTCATGAATAATTTGGAAATTTAGCAAATTGAGGAGAATAAACGACTCGGAGTAACCCTGATTTGTAAACTGTCATGGTCAAAATAATATTGATGCAACAGTAGCTAAGATGGGGAGAGTTGTGTCCATAATAAAGCGCTGCTCTACTTTCTAACATCACTATCAACAAGACAGGTTCTACAGGCCCTAGTTTAGTCACACCTGGATTACAGTCGTGTGGTTAGGTGCCACAAAGAGGGATAGGAAAACTGCAATTGGCCCAGAATTAAATGTACACGGAGAGCCAACGTTAATAATATGCATGTCAATATCTCCTGCTGCAAAGTAGAGGAGAAATTAACTTCATCACTACTTGTGTTTGTGAGAAATATTGACATGTTGAATGCACCGATCTGTCTGTTTAAACTACTGTACTAACACACAGCTTAGACACCCATGTATACCCCACAAGACATGCCACCAGAGGTCTCTTTACAGTCCCCAATTCCAGAACAGACTATGAGAGGCGCAGAGTACTACATAGAGCTATGACTACATGGAACTCTATTCCATATCAAATAACTCATGCTAGAAGTAAAATCAGACAAACAGATAAAAATACCTCTTGTGGAACAGCGGGACTGTGAAGAGGCACACACACAGGCACAGACACACGCATACACATACACATAATAACATACACACTATACACACACGTACACTACCATTCAAAAGTCTGGGGTCACTTAGAAATGTCCTTGTTTTTGAAAGAAAAGTAAAAAAAATTGTCCATTAAAATAACATCAAATTGATCAGAAATACAGTGTAGACATTATTAACAATGATTATTGTAGCTGGAAACTGCTGATTTTTAATGGAATATCTACATAGGCGTACAGAGGCCCATTATCAGCAGCCATCACTCCTGTGTTCCAATGGCACGTTGTGTTAGCTAATCCAAGTTTATCATTTTAAAAGGCGAATTGATCATTAGAAAACCCTTTTGCAATTATGTTAGCACAGCTGAAAACTGTTGTCTGATTAAAGAAGCAATAAAACTTCTTAGAACTAGTTGAGTATCTGGAGCATCAGCATTTGTGGGTTCGATTACAGGCTCAAAATGGCCAGAAACAAAGACTTTTCTGAAACTCATCAGTCTATTCTTGTTCTGAGAAATAACGGCTATTCCATGCGAGAAATTATCAAGAAACTGAAGAGCTCGTACAACGCTGTGTACTACTCCCTTCACAGAACAGTGCAAACTGTCTCTAACCAGAATAGAAAGAGGAGTGGGAGGCACCTGTGCACAAATGAGCAAGAAGACAAGTACATTAGAGTGTCTAGTTTGAGAAACAGATGCCTTAGAAGTCCTCAACTGGCAGCTTCATTAAATAATACTCGCAAAACACCAGTCTCAATGTCAACAGTGAAGAGGCGACTCCATGATGCTGGCCTTCTAGGCAGAGTTCCTCTGTCCAGTGTCTGTGTTCTTTTGCCCATCTTAATATTTTATTTTTATTGGCCAGTCTGAGATATGGCTTTTCCTTTGCAACTCTGCCTAGAAGGTCAGCATCCCGAAGTCGCCTCTTCACTGCTGAACAATAACCTAAAACACAAGGCAAAATATACACTGGAGTAGCTTACCAAGATGACATAATGTCCATAGGTGGCATAGTTACAGTTTAGACGTAAATCGTCTTGAAAATCTATGGCTAGACTTGACAGAGCTTGAAGAATAAAAAAATAAAATAAATGTGCAAATATTGTACAATTCAGGTGTGCAAAGGTCTTAGAAAGTTACACAGAAAGACTCACAGCTGTAGTCGCTGCCTAAGGTGATTCTAACATGTACAGTGGCAAGAAAAAGTATGTGAACCCTTTGGAATTACTTGGATTTCTGCATAAATTGCTCATAAAATTTGATCTGATCCTCATCCAAGTCACAACAATAGACAAACACATTCTGCTTAAACTAATAACACACAAACAATTGTACAATGTCATGTCTTTATTGAAAACACCGTGTAAACATTCACAGTGCAGGGTGGGAAAAGTATGTGAACCCTTGGATTTAATAACTGGTTGACCCTCCTTTAGCAGCAATAACCTCAACTGAACATTTTCTGTAGTTGTGGAATCGCCCCGCACAACGATCATGAGCAATTTTGGACCATTCCTCTTTACAAAACTGTTTCAGTTCAGCATTATTCTTGGGATGTCTGGTGTGAACCGCTCTCGAGGTCATGCCACAGCATCTCAATCGGATTGAGGTCAGGACTTTGACTGGGCTATTCCAGAAGGCATATTTTCATCTGTTGAATCTGTTTTATTTTCATCTCTATACCAGGCGGTTTAGACTCCAGCCACCCAAGTCATAGACTGTTCTCTCTGCTACCACATGGCAAGCGGTACCGGAGCGCCAAGTCTAGGTTCAAGAGGCTTCTCAACAGCTTCTAACCCCAAGCCATAAGACTCCTGAACATCTAGTCAAATGGCTACCCAGACTATTCACATTTCCCCCCCCCCCTCCCCTCTCCACACCACTGCCACTCACTGTTGTCATCTATGCATAGTCACTTTAATTAACTCTACCTACATGTACATACTACCTCAACTAACCGGTGCCCCCGCACATTGACTCTGTGCCGGCAGCCCCTGTATATTGTTATTTTTAGCTGCTCCTCTTTAATTACTTGTTACTTTTATCTCTTATCCGTATTTTTTTGAAACTGCACTGTCGGTTAGGTGCTCGTAAGTAAGCATTTCACTGTAAGGTCTACACCTGTTGTATTCGGCGCATGTGATTAATACAATTTGATATGATTTGATTTGAAGCCATTCTGTTGTTGATTTACTTCTGTGTTTTGGGTCGATGTCCCGTTGCATCACCCAACTTTTGTTGAGCTTCAATTGGTGGACCGAGCCTTACATTCTCCTGCAAAATGTCTGATAAACTTGGGAATACATTTTTCCTTTTGTTATGTTCTGTTAATTACTGATGTCCCCTTTAAGAATGGAGCATCCTTGGTCATGCGCAGTGTTGTTCTATGTTATTCTGGTACTAACTGATGCCAGTAAAATGTGAAGCTCCAGTACCATTTCTTGTATTCAGAGTCTTTCTTATTATATAACTAAGTAATAAGAGCTAAGACACTACACCTTTGATGATAGCAAGCTGTCCAGGCACTAAGGCAGCAAAACAGCCAAAACCAGGATGCTCCCTCCACCATACTTTACAGTTGGAATGAGGTTTTGACGTTGGTGTGCTGCGCTTTTTTTTTCTTTTTTCTTCACATGGTGTTGTGTGTTCCTTCCAAACAACTCAACTTTAGTTTAATCTGTGCACAGAATATTTTGGCAATAGCACTGTGGAACATCCAGGTGCTCTTTTGCAAACTTCAGAACATCCAGGGGCTCTTTTGGACAGCAGTGGCTTCTTCCGTGGTGTCCTCCCAACAACACCATTCTTGTTTAGTGTTTTACAGTGTTTTAGACTCGTCAACAGAGATGTTAGCATGTTCCAGAGATTTCTGTATGTCTTTAGCTGACACTCTAGGATTCTTCTTAACCTCATTGAGCATTCTGCACTGTGCTCTTGCAGTCATCTTTGCATGACGGACACTCCTAGGGAGAGTAGCAACAGTGCTGAACTTTCTCCATTTATTGACAATTTGTCTTACCATGGACTGATGAACATCAAGGCTTTAAGAGATACTTTTGTAACCCTTTCCAGCTTTATGGTAAGTCAACAATTTTAATCTTAGGTCTTCTGAGATCTCTTTTGTTCAAGGCATTTTTCACATCAGGCAATGCTTCATGTGAATAGCAAACTCACATTTTTTTTTTATAGGGCAGGGCAGCTTTAACCAACATCTCCAATCTCGTCTTATTGATTGGTCTCCAGGTTAGCTGACTCCTGACTCCAAATAGCTTTTGGAGAAGTAATTAGCCTACAGGTTCACATATTTATTCCAATCTACACTGTGAATGTTTAAATGCTTTATTCCAGTGGTTCCCAAACTTCTTATAGTCCCTTACCCCTTCAAACATTCAACCTCCAGCTGCGTACAGGGTCAGTGCACTCTCAAATGTTGTTTTTTGCCATCATTGTAAGTCTGCCGCACGCACACACACTAAACAATACATTTATTAAACATAAGAATGTGTGTGAGTTTTTGTCACATAGGTACGTGGTTGCAAAGGGCATCAGTGTCTTAACAGCACTATTTGCCAAGGCAAAAAACTCTGAGCACAGCCCTATCCAGAAATCTGTCAGTGGCTTCTGATTAAATTCAGTTTTCACAGAACCGCTTGTTGCAATTTCAAAGAGGCTCTCTTGTTCAGATATCGGTAAGTGGACTAGAGGTAGGGCATGAAAGGGATAACGAATCCAGTTGTTTGTGTCATCCGATTCGGGAAAGTGCCAGCGTAATTGCGCATCCAGCTCACCCAGGTGCTTTTGACATTGATATTGTCCATAAACTTCAGCTCGTTTGCACACAAAAAACCATGATGGAAAGACCTGTGTGTTGTCTTTGTTAATGCAGACAGAAAAGAGCTCCAACTTCTTAATCATAGCCTCAATTTTGTCCCACACATTGAATATAGTTGCGGAGAGGCCCTGTAATCCTAGATTCAGATCATTCAGGTGAGAAAAAACATCACCCAGATAGGCAAGTTGTGTGAGAAATTCGTCATCATGCAAGTGGTCAAGCAAGTGAAAATTATGGCCAGTAAAGAAAACTTTAAGCTTGTCTCTCAATTTTAAAAATCGTGTCAATACTTTACCCATTAATGACCAGCGCACTTCTGTATGTTGTAAAAGCGTTACATGGTCGCTGCCCATATCATTGCATAATGCAGAAAATACACGAGAGTTCAGGGGCCTTGCTTTAACAAAGTTAACCATTTTCACTGTAGTGTCCAAAATGT
The DNA here is from genome assembly GCF_045679555.1 of Salvelinus alpinus. Taxonomy (NCBI): domain Eukaryota; kingdom Metazoa; phylum Chordata; class Actinopteri; order Salmoniformes; family Salmonidae; genus Salvelinus; species Salvelinus alpinus. The sequence goes on from NC_092092.1 coordinate 32,996,860, forward strand.
CTTTCAAGCTGTCAGGCATTCCCTTGGCAGCAAGAGCCTCTCGGTGGATGCTGTAGTGTACCCAAGTGGCGTCGGGAGCAACTGCTTGCACGCATTACCACTATGTCTCCCTGTTTTGGCTTTTGCGCCATCAGTACAAATACCAACATATCTTGACCACCAAAGTCCATTTGATGCCACAAAGCTGTCCAGTACTTTAAAAATATCCTCTCATGTTGTCCTGGTTTCCAGTGGTTTGCAGAAGAGGATGTCTTCCTTAATTAACCCCCCATTAACATAACGGACATATACCAGGAGATATGCCAGGCCCGCCACGTCTGTTGACTCATCCATCTGTAACGCATATAATTCACTGGCTTGTATACGAAGCAGTAATTGTTTCAAAACATCTACTGCCATGTCACAGACGTGTCGTGAAACAGTGTTGTTTGATGAAGGCATTGTCTGTATAGTTTTTTGGCCTTTTCCCCCAGCATTGTCCCAGCCATATCTGCGACAGCAGGAAGAATTTAGTCCTCCACAATAGTATGGGGCTTGCCTGTCCTAACCACTCGGTAGCTCACCATATAAGACGCTTCTAGCCCCTTCTTATTAATGGTATCTGTTGCTTTTATGCATGTCTTACTACTCGAAAGTCGTCTTTATTCTCGCTCAAAAAACTCCTGTGGCTTATTTGTCTAATTGTCATGTTTCATTTCTAAATATCTGCGCAAGAGTGAAGGTTTCCTGCTAGAGAGTAACAGTTAATGTATTTGGATGTTAATTATTTGACTAGGCTCCCTGTATTTGACATTGTGTTGTTATTTCGCTGAACCCTAAATGTACTGTTTGAAAATGTGAAGATTTATTTTGTTTTTTGTGTTTTAAAAAATGTGAATCACATTTTATTTGCCGTATCCCCGACGCCATTGCCATTGCCAGTTTGGGAATACCTGCTGTGTTCAATATAGACAAGAAATATACAATAATTAGTGTGTTATTAGATCAAGCACACTGTGTTTGTCTATTGCTGTGACTTAGATGAAGATCAGATAATATTTTATGACCAATTCATGCAGGAATCCAGGTAATTCCAAGGGTTCACATACTTTTTCTTGACACTGTATAGACCAATGGATTTTAATACTTATGTAAATTAGATATCTGTATTTAATTTCCAATACAATTTTCAAACGTTTTCACTTTGTCATTTTGGGGTATTGTGTGTAGATGTGTCACGCCCTGACCTTAGAGAGCCTTTATATTTTTCTATTTGGTTAGGTCAGGGTGTGATTTGGGTGGGCATTCTAGTTTGTCTATTTCTTTGTTGGCTGGGTATGGTTCCCAATCAGAGGCAGCTGTCTATCGTTGTCTGTGATTGGGGATCATACTTAGGCAGCCCCTTTTCCCACCTTCAGTTGTGGGATCTTGTTTGTGTCTAGTTGGTTTCTGCACTGCATATAGCTTTACGTTCGTTTTGCATGTTGTTGTTTTTTTTGGTGTCATTTAAAATAAAAGTATAATGTACGCCTACCACGCTGCACCTTGGTCTCCTTCTAACAACGGACGTAACAAGATGGTTGTGAAAAAAAAGCATATTTAATCCATTTTGAATTCAGGTTGTAAACACAACAAAATGTGGAATAAGTTAAGGGGTATGAATACTTTCTGAAGGCACTGGAGGGTTGATATCTGTAAATGCATGTGTGTCTGAGGCACTGAGTATGTACATGCGTGGTGGTGTTGAATGGAAACTGTAAACAAGTCGCTTCCTCACTCCCCTCTCATCTGACCTGAAATGCTTCACCTGACACCATTCCAGGAACGGTAATGTGATTTCCACAGAGGCCATTAGATTGGTGAGTGGAGAGTGAAAGAATGAGTAAGAGAGAGAGAGAGTGAGAGAGAGAGTGAGAGAGAGAGAGAGAGGCAGCTGTGTGGCTACACATGCCAAGGTCAGTGGAGTGAGTGAGGAGGAAGAGGACCTGGGCCATTTCCTGACTATTACCCAGAGTTCAGCAGCTGTGTGTTTGTGTTGTGTGTGTAATGTGTGTGTGTGTCCAGCCACACAGCCTGCAAGAGCATCACAGATGATCGATTATAAGTCAACTTGAATTTTCCGTGTCAGGCAAGAGGCATTTGTGGCCAGATGACAGAACTAAGCAGAGGGGTCCGCTTCTGCGCAGTGCTATACCAGCCAGCCAACCAGGCAAATGGAAAGTGACACGAACAATGCTCCCTGTAATGTAGGCTACCCCTCTGCCTATTGTCTTATTTGCATATTCAAGCCTGTCAAAATACAACACTGACCCTTTAATTTAGAAATAAGCTTTTTTTTTAATATATTTTTTTTATTTCACCTTTATTTAACCAGGTAGGCAAATTGAGAACACGTTCTCATTTACAATTGCGACCTGGCCAAGATAAAGCAAAGCAGTTCGACACATACAACAACACATAGTTACACATGGAGTAAAACAAACATACAGTCAATAATACAGTGAAAAATAAGTCTATATACAATGTGAGATAAGGGAGGTGAAGGCAAACAAAATATATAAAATATATATATAAATAAATAAAAATATAAAAAAGGCCATGGTGGCGAAGTAAATACAATATAGCAAGTAAAAAAAACACTGGAATGGTTGGTTTGCAGTGGAAGAAAGTGTAAAGTAGAGATAGAAATAATGGGGTGCAAAGGAGCAAAATAAATAAATAAATACAGTAGGTAAAGAGGTAGTTGTTTGGGCTAAATTATAGATGGGCTATGTACAGGTGCAGTAATCTATGAGCTGCTCTGACAGCTGGTGCTTAAAGCTAGTGAGGGAGATAAGTGTTTCCAGTTTCAGAGATTTTTGTAGTTCGTTCCAGTCATTGGCAGCAGAGAACTGGAAGGAGAGGCGGCCAAAGGAAGAATTGGTTTTGGGGGTGACCAGAGAGATATACCTGCTGGAGCGCGTGCTACGGGTAGGTGCTGCTATGGTGACCAGCGAGCTGAGATAAGGGGGAACTTTACCTAGCAGGGTCTTGTAGATGACCTGGAGCCAGTGGGTTTGGCGACGAGTATGAAGCGAGGGCCAGCCAACGAGAGTGTACAGGTCGCAGTGGTGGGTAGTATATGGGGCTTTGGTGACAAAACGGATGGCACTGTGATAGACTGCATCCAATTTATTGAGTAGGGTTTTGGAGGCTATTTTGTAAATGACATCACCGAAGTCGAGGATTGGTAGGATGGTCATTTTTACAAGGGTATGTTTGGCAGCATGAGTGAAGGACTGGCTTTTACCTTTTACCTTTACCTGACTGGCTTTTCAAAGACAGCTTGAAATGTAGCCTACACGTTTTGTGCTATTGTAGGTAGCAGTAACTCCCCATTGCTGACCTAAAATGATCTATAACTGGGCAAATCATTTGCTAACTAGCAAAGAATATGAACAAATGTTCACACGCACAGCTCTGATCTGAAAAATGCATTCATTCACTTGCGGGTGATTGAAAATTGTGAATCAGGTAGCCTAGTGGTTAGAGGGTTGGACTAGTAACCGGAAGGTTGCAAGAGCGAATCCCAGAGCTGACAAGGTAAAAAAATCTGTGGTTCTGCCCCTGAACCAGGCAGTTAATCCACTGTTCCTAGGCTGTCACTAAAAATAAGAATTTGTTCTTAACTGACTTGCCTAGTTAAATAAAGGTAAAATATATATAAAAGAAGACCCTCTTGTGGACTACCTGCCAATAGAATATGATTCTACTCTGGCTTTGCCTACCACTCAATCACAGGAGGTTGATGGCACCTTAATTGGGGAGGATGGGCTCGTGGGAATGGCTGAAGCAGAATAGGTGGAATGGTATCAAATACATCAAACATATATGTTTGATGCCATTCGCTCCATTCCGACCATTATTATGAGCGGCCTCAGCAGCCTCCATGGACTCAATCTTGCTAAGTTAGATTTGTTTTGGTTTGTTGCGTTTAAAAGGGGCTGATATAATGTTGATTCGATCACAGAAAAAATTGTTCATCTGTATAGTGCAAACTAATGGGGCGAACTCAGTGAAGTTCAATCTCGTGTCTCTGCCTGGCCTGGCATTTCTTCTGCATGACAGTCTTGGAGGGCATAAACACAGACAGGTTGAATGCGCTTCTGAAACAGTGGGACCCACCCTCACTTCAAACAAATCAGGCAGTCTGTCGGACTGGGCTAGGCTATACCTGAGCAATTCTTCCGCAGGTAAGCTTTGATCGCAGCGCAATCAATGATCTGGCGGTTCAGAAATCCAAATGATGTAGATGAAAGACTACTAATTACATTGATGCAGCCGCTAGGAGGAACGACTTGCCTGCTAATGGGCAAATCACAACACATTAAGAACAGCCAAATTATTCGATTTGTTTCTTAAACGACTTTACCTTCTCAGAGACAGATGGACAGCGCTGGCTGGAGGAGGCAGATTATCAGAGAAGAGAAAGTGGTAGAGAATACAACATGCCTGAAGATTTAGTTTGGCCTAATTATGATCAATGCAGAATACATCAGCCTGACTCAGTGTCCTAACTGTTCTCACTATTATCTGCACAGAGAAAACAGGCATGCTCTTGCAGACAGTCACTGCTTCATTATAGTCACTTTACATAGAACTAAGAGTAAAATTTGGGTACCTTAAAAACTCACTGTTACTAACTACCAGACAGACTACAGTCATTTGAAGACAGTTCCAGTTGATAGAATACTGTGTACTTGGATGTTGACTAAATCCTTGGATTTCCATATTAAAAATAGATATTAGCAAACATATCTTCAGAAATAAAAAAGAACAATAGGTCAAAACACAATTAGAATATGCTTATGGAAATTGATCACTTCGGTCGTTTGATCTATTTCAATTCCAACATACATAGTCTACTGTATGTGTTATACCCATACTTTATTTTCAATATAGCCTATTATATATGTATTATCAATATGGTTTGTTTATGGGTACCATATTCTATTCCTGACACTTGTGTTTCCTCTTGGCTTTGTCTTCCGCCATTAGGCCCCTATGTCCATTTAGAATGGATGAACAGTCATTTGCATGTATTTAAATATGCTGATTATGATTGGGTGAATGTAATGTAAAAGCACGGAATGAGGCGAGGCAGTGGCCATGGCCACAACATACTACTTTTGGTGTCTTCTAGACAACTGGGAACTTGTAAACAAAACAAGCTCAGACTGGGAAAAATCGTGACATCAGTGATATTCAGGTCGGAGAAGTTGAAGCTCTAGGATGCCAGAATTTCCGAATTGTAATTGAGAGTTGGAGCTCGTTTCATTCTGAGTTCCCTGTTGTCTTAAACGCACCAACAGTTATGGCTTCGCATATGAACTGGAAAGGATTGTCTGTAGCCCCACCCAGGGACCTTTCACTACAGTGTTGTGCTAAGTAGCTAGCATTTGGAAGAAAATATTTGGAGTAAAATTGAGTTAACTGTAGGCCTAAGCATACATCAATTGAAGAGTCACCTGATGCTTGAGAGGATAGGGAGATGCATTAGGGCAGGGATCATCAAATAGATTCAGTCGTGGGACGTTTTTTTCTTGAGTGGATGATCGGGGGGCCGGAACAGACAGGGTTGGTAGGTAAGGTAGCCTAGCGGTTAAGAGTTTTGGGCCAGTAATTGAAATGTCACTGGTTTGAATCCCCTAGCCGACTAGGTGAACAATCTGAAGATGTGCCCTTGAGCAAGGCACTTAACCCTATTTGCTCATGTAAGTCGGTCTGGATAAATGACTGAAATGTAAACATAATTATAAATAATTTGTAGACTGCAAATTGACAGCAAGAAGACCAAACAAATACTGTATAATGTTTGACTAAACATAGTCATTTCAAATCTCACTTACATTTGTATATGAACACTTGCCTCTCTTATATTTGGAAACAGATTTCTTAAATTAAAATCACTTGGAACTGACTTCCTGGTGCTTTTACAGTCTATGTCTAACAAAATAAAAAATACATATAAAAAACTTAATCAAATGTAATTGTGTTCAGAAAACTTGGGGGGCCAAATAAAAACACAACATAAAAGCCAAAATAGGCCCACGGGCCGCCAGTTGGGGAACCCTGCAGTAGGGGAATGCAGTGCTGAGGTAGAGGGCTCGTAATGAGGGCGACTGGCTAGCTACTACTCTGAGCGGTGTGTGGTGAGCTTTCTGGAACCCAGAGCTGCTGAGGTATCACCCACGTTTGGTGCCATACATTGTGAAGGAGAAGTGCAGTGGTTAGACAACTCAGTCTGGCTCCCAGAGTAGCTAGCCCTTTACAAGACTGTCACAGACTCCATTTTCATCAACCATCTCCCCGACAACCTTCTTCTGATCAAGCCAAAAAACTGTCCCTATCCATCTTTGGAGGATGCATGCACTCAGACTTGGCCTCTATTTGTTGACCTGGCCAACTATAGCAAGGCTACTCATGACAATGTATTGCTTGTTTTTTTGCACATTGAGATTAATATGAAAAGAAATGTAGAAATGTAATACGTTTTTATATGTATTATACCCAAGATGGTTTATTTCGTTAACTTCTTCGGGGTAGGGGGCAGTATTCGGAAGTTTGGATGACTGAGGTGCCCAAAGTAAACTGCCTGCTACTCAGGCCTAGAAGCTAGGATATGCATGTAATTGGTAATATTTGATAGAAAACACTCTGAAGTTTCTAAAACTGTTTGAATGATGTCTGTGAGTATAACATAACTTATTTGGCAGGCGAAACCCCGAGCACAATCCATCCAGGGATTTTTTTTTTGAGGTCAATCTGTTTTCCATTCGTTTTCTATGGCAAACCCGTTTTAATAGAAATATGCTTGCAGTTCCTATCGCTTCCACTGGACGTCAACAGTCTTTAGAAATTGGTTGAGGTTTTTCCTTTGTGTAATGAAGAAGTAGCCCTGTTCAGAATGAGGGTAGAGTGAAGTGTACTGTTTGATAGAGGCGCGTGACCTGAAAGCACGCTCCACTTTGTTTTCCTCCGGTATTGAACACAGTTTAACCCATCTTAAATTTTATCGATTATTTACGTAAAAAAATACCTAAAGTTGTATTAGGAAAGTTGTTTGAAATGTTTGGACAAAGATTACAGGTAACTTATTAGGTATTTTGTAGTCATGTTGCGCGAGCTGGAACCGGTGTTTTTCTGGATCAAACGCGCCAAATAAATTGACATTTTGGATATATAACGACGGAATTAATCGAACAAAAGGACCATTTGTGATGTTTATTGGACATATTGGAGTGCCAACAAAAGAAGATCTTCAAAGGTAAGGCATGAATTATATCGTTATTTCAGAGTTTTGTGTCACGCATGGCGGGATGAAATATGATTGTCTGTGTTTTTATCATGGGATGCTGTCCTCAGATAATCGCATGGTTTGCTTTTGCCGTAAAGCCTTTTTTGAAATCTGACACCGTGGCTGGATTAACAAGAAGTCAAGCTTTAATTTGACATATTGCATGTGCATTTTAAAGAATGTTAAATATTTACAATTCTGTGGTTTGAATTTCGCGCTATGCAATTTCCCTGGATGTTGGCCAGGTGGGACGCTACCGTCCCACGTACCCTAGAGAGGGTTTAAGTAGAGCAAAAACCTCTGATGAAGGCCAAGAGGCCTCAATAAAAACGTGAAAATAGCAAGAGCAGTGTGCAGATTTCTTTTTTCTTTCAACTTATCTAATGGTTACCAATCACCTGCAACAAGATAGCTCAGATGTGCCAGTGCATTTTATTATGTTGAAATGTTGAAAGTAAAACAGGCCAACAGTAGATGTACCGATATCAAATATTTTTGTAAATTAAAAACAAGAAACACTTGTCAATGAGAATAGAAATCCACTTTGGGTTTAAAAAAAGGACTAAATAGTACCTGAGAACCACTGCACTTCTCTTTCACAATGTATGGCACCAAACGTGGGTGATACCTCAGCAGCTCTGGGTCCCAGAAAGCTCCCCACACACAACATCCTGGCATCAACCTCCTGGCATTTAAAGCATACTTGATTTTAGAAAATTCACATAATACAAAACGTTACATTTTCGCATACTGAGAATGTGTCATGCGCGATTGCTTTGTTTCCTGATATTTGTTGATTTCGGTAGCGCATTCCCATATTTAATTGATCAGCTGTTGTCATAGCTGAAATTAGTTTGACATCCGTGTATTTAAAGTATACTAGAGTTTCGAAATGTCACATACAGTACAAAAAAACATGTATTTTTTTCTGCATACTCAAACAGACTACTATTTAGGATGCAAGTATGGGTAATCTGCTAAATTGTAATTATTCCCTCCTATGGCCTATTTATTGCCTACCTCCTCATGCCTTTTGCACACAATGTATATAGACACATTTTTTTTCCTACTGTGTTATTGACCTGTTTATTGTTTACTCCATGTGTAACTCTGTGTTGTTGTCTGTTCACACTGCTATGCTTTATCTTGGCCAGGTCGCAGTTGTAAATGAGAACTTGTTCTCAACTAGCCTACCTGGTTAAATAAAAAAATATATAAAAAAAATTCGGACACAACCAGTGAATCTAAATGTTTCTGTGGAGTTGTTATCTTACTTTTCTCTCTTTCAGAATGCAGTTCGGCATTAGTTTAAGCACCTTTCCTCAATTGACAGGACATCATTAAGAAGAATAAATAAAATCCATTATTTCATGAGGGCACCCAATTGCAGTTATGCGGCTGGGGGCATATAAATCATAAATATATTTCCTCACCTCTACAGCACTTCTTGTTATGCCAAACTGCATTTGATCATTTTCTCCCAAAAACAAACTTCGTTAAATGCAGGTGGTGTTGGCTAGTGACAGTATGTTACTTAAAATAATTCAACACATCTGGTAAGATAATTATTGTAATGGCTGTCTTATCGAGTCTTCAATGCTTGTTGAATCAAACTAAATAGACATTTTTAGGTATTAAGCAATAGCCAATTCATCATACAATTTCCAAGTAAATAGCAGCTAAATTGTGGCCTTCTAGATAAAGTACAAACCATATTTTTGTTCTATCCTAGACCCACGCCACCCTTCCAGAGCCAAATAAACCGATGAACATTGTGTCTCATCTGTCAATCAAACAAATGGTGTCTGTTGGGGTTAAAAATACTCTCTGTCTCCATCCTGGTGCTTATCAGCTTAGCACCACTAATGACAAGTGTATCATCCACACTGTTGGCTTGCCTGTTTGATGTGGAATGATGTTTTAAAGGTTTCCTTTTAACTAAAGGGAAAGCATGTGGTTACTCAATTATGAAGCCTGACGCACATTTTTTCGCTGATCCCTTTTTTGATAATGGGCATTAGTTCAGGCTGTTGTCATCCGTCTCCATTTAACATAAGTGCATTGAGTATTTGAGGTACGTATGTCTGTGTTTTTGTTTAAATCATTCCATTGACAGTGAGAATATTTCATGTATCTGATGATAGGGTGTACTGCAAGATATCATTAAGCACTACAAAATCCATCTATAACCCCATATTACCATTCCCCATGCCCATACAATCATTGTTATTCCCCAGTCCACACCACACAGAGTACTCTGATGCTCACTTGGTTGGTGTAAAGTTATCTTTCGCAGAAGGACTCGTGTCATACAGAGGCGAGATCGTATGCAGGTAGGCTACATGTATGCACGTGTGCATCACGTTGATGGTGTGCCTGACAGCAAATTTAATTTCAAGTGTCCTCCGAGATTGCAGTAGGTATATTCTGTAAAGATTATGCAAAGATATGCACCATACTGCTAAGACACACACGCACACACACACACACACACACACACACACACACACACACACACACACACACACACACACACACACACACACACACACACACACACACACACTATTTCAGGTGGTTGTTGGTTGCACCATGGGAGCAGAGTCTTCCTGGAATGCGTTATCCAAACAGCAGGACATGTAATACAACATGCTCCTTAGAGCCACAGTTCTCCCGCATACAATACATTAACACAGCTCACCCACACAATAGTTGATGACTTTACACAGGATACGTACAGAGCCCACAGTGACAATCTAGCAATTCATTTCTACACTAAGAATGAAATATAAAGATGTCCTATACATACGGTGCATTCAGAAAGTATTCAGACCCCTTGACTTTTTCAATACTTTGTTACGTTACAGTCTTATTCTAAAATGGATTAAATAAATAAGAAATCCTCATCAATCTATACACAATACCCCATCATGACAAAGTGAAAACAGATTTTTAGACAGTTTTGCAAATGTATAAAATAAAATAATGAAATATTTATTTACATAAGTATTCAGACCCTTTGCTATGATTGGACATGATTTGGAGAGGCACACACCTGTCTATATAAAGTCCCACAGTTGAAAGTGCATGTCAGAGCAAAAACCAAGCCATGAGGTCGAAGGAATTGTCCGTAGAGCTCCGAGACAGGATTGTGTCGAGGCACAGATCTGGGGAAGGGTACCAAAACATTTCTGCAACATTGAAGTTCCCCATGAACACAGTGGCCTCCATCATTCTTAAATGGAAGAAGTTTGGAACCACCAAGACTCTTCCTAGAGCTGGCCATCTGGCCAAATTGAGCAATCGGGGAGAAGGGCCTTGGTCAGGGAGGTGACCAAGAACCTTTGTCATTATGGGGCATTGTGTGCAGATTGATGAGGGGGGAAAGCTATTTAATACATTTTAAAATAAAGCTGTAGCGTAACAAAATGTGGAAAAAGTCAAGGCGTCTGAATACTTTCCAAATGCACTGTACGTAAATACAGTATAGTAGAGACATACTTTGCATAAACACATTCAGTCTTTAGTCTAGTTTCAAGCAACATTTAACTATCTCCTAGCACCTTTCTCACCTGTTGCCATCTCTGTTGACTTACAAGGCCAAACCAGGAAGGAAACTGAGTGAAACGTGTCCAAAAATTACTATCTGTAATTTGACACAAAATGGCTGTTGTAGCGCCAGATTTAGGGGTTTAGTGCGGTAAGGTGACATTGACCTATTTCCTGCTGATAATTCACACAGAGTAACGCTAAGCTGGCGCACCTAGACCTTAATACCAGACATTTAGTCTGATTAAAACACAGCACGCAGATGATCTGTTTTGAACCTGTGAACACTAAGGACATATTCTGGGATTATGCAGAGTAATACAATTACAACAATCTGCTACAGAGGGCCACAATATCAATTGTGCTAATGCAAACAACTCTGTTTATTGACTTATTGTATCTTGAAATATAAAAGTTGTGTTGTGAGAGACCTCTTATAGAGAGGTATGATTAGAAGATAATGGAGCCTCGCTCCACTCTCTGTACACTGTATACAGGCTGGGAAAATAAAGCAGAATTTAGTTTCTGAGAACATTCTTACTTGTGTTGACCTAAAAGCATACTTGCTTATATACTATTTCAACATTTGGACAGAGCCATTTCATGAGTGAAATATCACAGATTTATATTATTATTACTCCAAAGTTGTAATGGAAATACAGATGTGATGGAAATATTGTCCTAAGCAATAGCTACTCATCTAGTGGACTCAAAGACACACACACAACATAAATAATTGTAGCCATCTTACCACCAATCGATAAGACGTTTTAATGCAATTTAATAAATGAAAAATGTCAGGAAGTTGTTAGGAAGGTATTCTACAAATGTTGGTATGTTCACCTAACAGAGGTCTGTCTGTTAAATTGGTCAACAAATCACTGCCCACACACACACATACCAATGCCCACACAACACCACACACGTACAGAAGGCACAGCGTGGGATCATTATCTCTCGGCAGTCCACATATCGGGTGGTCAGTCCTCCTGCTGTGTGAGAGATGGATGCCGGAGTGTTCTGTGTTACTGGACACTTAACCTCCTGTAACCTGGATAGCAACTACCTAGCTCAGAGAGAGACGTCCATGTAGGAATGATGCACCTTTTATGAATGTAATACATATGCATAAAAGACAGGAAGAAAATTGACTCGTCAGATTGGCAGGGAAGGGCCAGGGACATGACTCATAGCATCTGTTGTAGAGGGATGTTTGGCATATTCTGCATTGCTCTAGGATGACTCATGCTATTTGACCATGAATGTGTGAATCAATGACCAGAGTCATATGGTTTTATTGGGTGATCACTTGCAGTGGTTACCAACCCCGGTCCTCCAGTACCACCAACAGCACACATTTTTGTTGTCGCCACCAAGAAACATACATGATTCAACTCATTGAGGGCCTGATGATTAGACCTGGGGCTACATCAAAAATCTGTACTGTTGGGGGTACTAAAGGACTGGAGTTGGGAACTAGAATCGCTTGAAGCCTATAGATCACAAATGCCTGTGGAACCACCCAAAAATATTGCTGGAACACAATCGATAAACAGACCCCTATTCAAATATATTGATAAGAAAACATTCCCTGTAGATTTCTTTGGTAATCTTCTGTTCTATTCCTTCACTCCCTCTCTTCTCCACTTCTCCTAAATTCTACCATCTGTTTCCCAAGCACTACACTAGCATGTTGTGCCCTCTACACCATGTCCCCTACATACCTTTGAAGCTCTAGAGCCCTCCCTCTGCACCCTACACCCAGACCTGCACCCTACCATCTGTCTCCATCCATCCATTCAGCAAGGCCCTCTTCATCGTTGTGTTTATACCTATATCGGCCTTCACAGATCCCTAGGGTGGAACAGTCTTCCTACCCACAGGAGTTCACAACTCAATCCCCTTGTGTCTCCTTCAAAATCTGTTTGTTGCATATTTCGTGTGTTCCAGTCTTTGATTGCGTTGGCTTAGAGTGGGATGTGATCGTCTACAGGGTCCTGTGGGTTTTTATTCATGTTGGTCTTGTTTCATCACTCACTCTCTTTCGTATGATTCACTCTGGAACTTTCTGGAATTCAAGGCATGTAGCGAAACACACAAATGTGATCATGATATTTCAGTCAGGTCCAAAACTATTGGCAACGTTAAGAAAAGTGAGCAAAAAAGACTGTGTAAAATAAATAATACTAATATATACTGAGCTATATTGCATGCTCAAAACAATTTGACAATTATTTTATACTAATACAATTGCTCAGGGAAAATGATTTTGTTTAACAAGTAATACAATTATTATTTTTTTAAATAATCAAAATTATAGGCACACCTATTTTCAGTACTCCAGCACCCTACCCTTGTGAAGATAACAACGCTGAACCTTTTTCTCAAATGTTTAATGAGATTAGAGAACACATTGGTAGGGGCCTTAAACCAATTCCTCCATACAGAATCTTTCCAGATCCTTGATATCCTTCATCTGCACTTACGGACTGCCCTCTTCCATTCTAACCACAGGCTTTCAATGGGGTTCAAGTCTGGAGACGGCCGTTGCAAAATGTTGATTTTGTGGTCAATTAACCATTTCCTTGTGGATTTTGATGAGTGCTTGGGGTTATTGTCTTAGTGGAAGATTGACTTGTGGCCAAGTGTCATCCTCCTGGCAGAGGCAGCCAAGTTTTTACGAAAATGTCCTGGTACCTAGTAAAGTTCATGATGCCATTGACCTTAACAAGGGCCACGGGACCAGTGGAAGCAATATAGCCCCATAACATCAAATATGCACCACCATATTTTGGTACTTTTTTGTATAAGCCACTACACAAGACACTACACATAAGCCACTACACAACACAACACCAAACAATACATTAATTGCACTATAACGGTGACAAACGATGCCCAAAAACTGTTAGGGCCCACATAAAGATGTCTCAACAGCGGAGCTTTCCTTTCAGCACCATTGAGTGAATCCTTTCCACCGCTACCAGCGGAGCCTCGTCTGGCAGCGAAACAGTTCATCCAGCCTCATTTACTGCCTTTTTAAAAACCATAGCTGATGTGGATGACTTGCTTAAATAAATATGTCTTCTACGGACTCCTTGTGGATTTGTGTTTCTCGATAAGAACCACATTTTCCTTCAAAAATGACGAATACCGACATACACAAACGTTAATACATTTGTGTTCAGTAAATTCATCATGTTTGTTCTTATATCATTAATGCTGAACTCTAAGTATAAGCAAGTGCAAGCAAACGAGCTGCGACGAGGTAGACCTTCGTTCAACACTTTCAAAATGGACACTGACAGAAATTTAGACAGATGTTAGTTCAGATAAATTCAGCAGATGTTGAGGCCTTAACTTTACTCTTCTTTAAGTCACCAGATATAGAGAGAGAGAGTGAGAGCGAGAGAGAGACACGGTCAGCCTACCATTCAAAGTATTTTATTAGGCCTAGAGTATGTGGTCTAAAAAGGAAGGAAAATACAATCCACATTGTACATTGTATATTGTAAAGACAATATACAGTACCGACACACAGACCTCAAAATATCAACTGGAATTACATGAGCCTTTTACTGAAGAGAAGAGACTGTCACTGGCAAACATGATTAATGAAGCTAGGGGGCAGTATTTTTATGTTTGGAAAAATAACGTTCCCAAAGTAAACTGCCTATTTCTCAGGCCCAGATGCTAGAATATGCAGATTAGGATAGAAAACACTCTAAAGTTTCCAAAACTGTCAAAATATTGTCTGTGAGTATAACAGAACTGATTTTGCAGGCGAAAACCTGAAAAAACCCAACCAGGAAGTGCATCTTATTTTGAAAAATCCCTGTTCCATTGCCTGCCTTTCCTCCATTTAAAGGGATATCAACCAGATTCCTTTTCCTATGGCTTCCACAGGGTGTGAACAGTCTTTAGACATAGTTTCAAGCTTTTATTCTGAAAAATTAGCGAGATTTATCACATCGCATCAGTGGACTGCCAGATGTCCTTCGATTAGTTCATGCGCGCGACAGTGGTAGCAAGACATTTTCTTTCTCTCTTGTATTGAATAGTTTACCGTCCGGTTGAAATATCATAGATTATTTATGTTAAAAACAACCGAACTTTACGGAAACTATTTGGAATTTTCGTCTGCCCGTCATGACCTGCACGAGCCTGTGGATTACTCAACAAAACGCGCCAACCAAATGGAGGTTTTTGGATATAAAAATTATTTTTATCAAATAAAACGAACATTTATTGTGTAACTGGGAGTCTCGTGAGAGCAAACATCCGAAGATCATCAAAGGTAAGCGATTACATTTATTGCTTTTCTGACTTTCGGGACCAAGCTACTTTGCTGCTATCTGTTTGTAATGTTTTGTCCACTGATCGATGTCCTCACACAAACGCTTGGTTTGCTTTCGCTGTAAAGCTTCTTTTCAAAATCTGACACGACATGTGGATTAACAACAAGCTAAACTGTGTTTTGGTATATTGCAATTGTGATTTCATGAAATTAAATATTTTTTGTAATTGAATTTGAATTTGGCGCTCTGCAATTCAGCGGATGTTGACGAAAATGATCCCGCTAAACTGTGCGCCAAGAGGTTTTAAAGACCCAACATGTATACTATCCCTTCGTTGTGGATAAAAGCACATGAGCTAATTACAATAGCCTACACAAAGTAAGCAAAATAATGAAATGCTTCATTCCAAGCTCATTTCTCTAAAACAGGCTATAGGCTACATGTGCACCACCAAGCCAGAACAGTAGGCTAAGTTCTGAGTGGTGGAGATACCAAATTCTTAGGGTGACACACATGGGCTACGAACAGCTTACTACAAAACATACACTTACTATTACTTTCTTAGCTACAGTATACATATCCTGGCATATTGCGATCATCTATGCAGCAGCATACAAGACATACACTATATATACAAAAGTATGCGGACACCCCTTCAAATGAGTGGATTAGTCTATTTCAGCCACACCCGTTGCTGACAGGTGTATAAAATCGAGCACACAGCCATGAAATCTCCATAGACAAACATTAGCAGTAGAATGGCCTTACTGAAGAGCTCAGTGATTTTCACATGGTATCGCCATAGGATGCCACCTTCCCAACAAGTCAGTTCGTCAAATTTCTGCCCTGCTAGAGCTGCCCCAGTCAACAGTAAGTGCTGTTATTGTGAAGTGAAAACGTCTAGGAGTAACAATGGCTCAGCCGCAAAGTGGTAGGCCACACAAGGTTACAGAACAGGACAGCTGATTGCTGAAGTGAGTAAAAATATTTTCTCCTCTGTTACAACACTCACTACCGAGTTCCATACTGCCTCTGGAAGCAAGCGTCAAATGTAATTGTGTAAAGCTCGCCACCATTGGACTCTGGATCAATGGAAATACGTTCTCTGGAGTGATGAGTCACGCTTCTCCATTTGTCAGTTTAAATGACGAATCTGGGTTTGGCGGATGGAGAACTCTATCTGCCCCAATGAATAGTGTCAACTGTAAAGTTTGGTGGAAGAGGAATAATGATCTGGGGCTGTTTTCATGGATCAGGCTAGGCCCCTTAGTTTGGGGAAGGCCCTTTCTTGTTTCAGCATGACACTGCCCCTGTGGACAAAGTGAGGTCCAGACAGAAATGGTTTGTCAAGATCAGTGTGGAAGAACTTGACTGGCCTGCACAAAGCCCTGACCTCAACCCCACCTAACACCTTTGGGATGAATTGGAACGCCGACTGCGAGCCAGGCATAATCGCCCAATATCAGTACCCTACCTCACTAATGCTCGTGGCTGAATGGAAACAAGTCCCCGTAGAAATGTTACATCATCTAGTGGAAAGCCTTCCCAGAAGAGTGGAGGCTGTTATAGCAGCAAAGGGGGGACCAACTCCATATTAATGCCCATGATTTTGAAATGAGATGTTCGACGAGCAGGTGTCCACATACTTTTGGTCATGTAGTGTATTTTTGGACTTACCGATGTTGTGCTGTGCTCACTTGAACAGGAAGGTGGTGCGGCGGTCCTTATTGTGCAAAACTTTGTCATCAAAGTCTTACATTCTCTGGATGTATGATGCTTTCAAGACAACTGGCAAAACTAGGTTGAATCATGAAATCAGTGATCTTCAGGTCGGAAAATCAGAGCTCTAGAAAGAGGCCCGAGTTCCCGACTTGGATTTCCGAGTTGGATGACCATTCAAAACATATTTTCCCAGCCTCCCAAGTGGCACAGTGGTCTAAGGCAATGCATTGCAGTGTTAGCGGTGCCACTAGAGATCCTGGTTTGAGTCTGAAGTTGGACAGTTCGGAGTTCACAGCCGTTTTGAATGCGGCAGAAGTCATGCTGGATGTTTGCATACTAATATGTAACACAAACTAATGACAAAATAACATGCCAAACAGGCCATTATTATTATTTTTTAGCTAAACGGGTGGTGCTCTGAATGATGGGTTGACACTGGCCATGGCATTGGGACAACACAAATCTTTTCACAACTATCTTGAACTTTATGCAGCATAATTGTCAAACCTTTCGACCTTAAGTGAAACTGATACATTTGACGATTTATACTAGTCATTGTAAGCCATGCATGTTCATCTGTTTTTGCTTGTGTGCATGATGTTGTGGTCAAATACTTTGTCAATTACATATATTTCAGCATCACATTGATGCAATAAACCATTGATATAGAATTCGTTCCTCAGTGTCCACATCACTAAGGATCTATACGGTGCTTCTACACCTGCATTGCCTGCTGTTTGGGGTTTTAGGCTGGGTTTCTGTACAGCACTTTGTGACATCAGCTGATGTAAGAAGAGCTTTATAAATACATTTGATTCATTGATTATGGTCCAAACACACCAACACCGTCGCAAAGATGGCACAACATCTGGCTGGATCACAGCTTGGTATGGCAACTAATTGGTTTACGACCGCAAGGCGCTACAGAGGGTAGTGCAGACGACTCAGTACCTCACTAGGGCCGAGCTCCCTGCCATCCAGGACCTCTGTACCAGGCGGTGTCAGAGGAAGGCCCTAAAAACTGTCAAAGATTCCAGCCACTCAAGTCATAAACTGTTCTCTCTGCTACCGCACGACAAGCAGTACTGATGCACCAAGTCTGGAACCAACAGGACCCTGAACAGCTTGTACCCTGAAGCCGTAAGACTGCTAAATAGTTAGTTAAATAGTTAACCAAATAGCTAACCGGACTATGTGCATTGACCCTTTTTTGCACAAACTTTTTTGACCCATCACATACACTGCTGCTACTGTTTATTATCTGTCACTTTCTTCCTAGTGATATGTACTGCACATATCTACCTTAATTACTTCGCACCCATGCACATCGACTCGGTAATGGTACCCCTTAGACAAATTATTGTTTATCTATTATTACGTGTTTTACTTTTCTATTATTTCTCTGTTCTCTTTCTCTCTGCATTGTTGGCAAGGTCCCGTAAGTAAGCGTTTCACTGTTATTTCACAACTGTTGTTTACGAAGCATGTGACGAAAAACATTTGATTTGTTTTGAAATTCTTTATTAGCCTGATCTCACATCAAGGTAGTGTCTGATTGCTCGTCTTGTGTAAAAAACAGAATTCTTCCTCAACCAATAGAAAGAGAGTATACAATGACTAATGTTTGTTTACTATATTGCTAATATGTCGTTATCAATAAAACATCACAATAAGGCGCAGAGCATTCAATTTGCCTGTTGGGGGGGCAAGGAGTCCCCCAGCTAAGGTAAAACAATTGACAACTGCGTGCTGTTTTCAAGGGATCGTTAAACAAATGTTAACTATTTAGTTGTAATATCATCACCTCTGGAAGAGAATAGTCACATAGCTGGTTATTCCATGCAAAACAAGTGTGCACATGTAGCTCTATCATCTACTATACAGCAAGTAACTGCCTGATTTTCATGATCAGTAAAAATCAATTGATCATGTCACTTCAGATACGTGAGGGTAGCCTCACGATATCTGTCAATATTGGCAACCATTAATTGGATTCTTCAGTGATATAACAAAAAGTAAACTATACCTGACGAGTATGAGTAGTTTAGGTTAATTTCCCGTCCTTCGTGGGCTCTGCCTGTCAAGCAGCAGAAAGGCGCATTTGCCGGTGTACTGTTAAGCTGATAATTTTTACTTTGCAAGCTACCGGTAGAAACCTTGTACAGTTGGCTTATCATAGTGGTAAGTAGACATAATGCACTTTTTTCTCCAATAAACGAAGGCCTAACTAGCGAAGTTAGCTTAAATTATACCCTTTTCAACATTGTTTTTGAGAGTGGTTAATCACGATTGCTGCTGACAGGCATGATTGGCTACATTGATTGATAGACCACGTCAAATTGGCGACCTAGCTAATAACAGATTCCGTCAATATGGCTAGTTAACAAGCTGACTGTTCAGGGTATAAACTTGATGGCTACAGTATATCCAAATATTGTTTGATTTGATGCCATCTATAGTGGTGATGACAGTAGTGCGACTGACAACTTTACCAGGACGAGGACATCTCTTATCTCAGATAAAGCAAGCTACAGTAAATTACACATTGTTTGTTTAGCTAGCTAGCATGCCAAATGGATAGGCTACCTTCACGTATACATGATCAATCCCAGGCTGTATCACAACCGGCTGTGATCGGGAGTCCCATAGGGCGGCGCACAATTGGCCCAGCTTCGTCCGGGTTAGGGGAGGGATTGGCCGGGGTTGGCTGTCCTTGTAAAATAAGAATTTGTTCTTAACTGACTTGCCTAGTTAAATAAAGGTTAATAAATTTAAAAAAATACAAATGCAAATGTATGTTAACTAATCATGAAAAAGCATGCAGTTACTGAATGCTAAATTTGGAATAATCGTAAATATGTAGTTCTGACTATGCTCTTCAAGAGGTGATGAAATTAAAACCAAAGAGTGCTAACACTTATTTAACATTCCCTTGAAAACAGCACGTGGTTGTCAATGGTTTTAGCAGAGCTGGGGGTCTCCTTGCCTTGAAGCAGCCAAATCTAACACTCTGCACCGTATTGTGACGTTTTAATGATAACGTTCCTCTGCCCCATAAGTGTGATGTGATGTTGTGTGTAAGGCCGCTGACACTATTGTCCCATGCTGTCTACTTAACATCCACTACATGGCCAAAAGATGCTCGTTGAACATCACATTCCAAAATCATGGGCATAAATATGGAGTTGGTCCCCCCTTTGCTGCTATAACAGCCTCCACTCTTCTGGGAAGGCTTTCCACTAGATGTTGAAACATTGCTGTGGGGATTTGCTTTCATTCAGGTACAAGAGCATTTGTGAGGTCGGGCACTGATGTTGGGCGATTAGGCCTGGCTCGCAGTAGGCGTTCTAATTCATCCTAAAGGGGTTCGATGGTGTTGGGGTCAGGACTCTGTGCAGGCCAGTCAAGTTCTTCCACACTGATCTCGACAAACCATTTCTGTCTGGACCTCGCTTAGTGCATAGGGGAAAGGGCCTTCCCCAAACTGTTGCCACAAAGTTGGAAGCACAGAATCGTCTAGAGTGTCATTGTTGCTGTAGCTTTAAGATTTGCTTTCACTGGAACTAAGGGGCCCGACCCATGAAAAACAGCCCCGGACTATTATTCCTCCTCCACCAAACTTACAGTTGACACTATGCATTTGGTCAGGTAGAAATCTCCTGGCATCCGCCAAACCCAGACTCGTCCGTCAGACTTCCAGATGGTGAAGTGTGACTCATCACTCCAGAGAACCCATTTCTACTGCTCCAAAGTCCAATGGCGGCGAGCTACACCACTCCAGCCGACGCTTGGCAATGCACATGGTGATTTTAGGATTTTGTGCAGCTGCTCGGGCTATAGAAGCTGATGTTGCTTCCAGAGACAGTTTGGAACTCGGTAGTGAGTGTTGGAACTGAGGACAGACGATTTTTACGTGCTTCAGCACTCGGCGGACCCGTTCGTGAGCTTGTGTGGCCTACCACTTCGCGGCTGAGCTGTTGTTGCTCGTAAATGTTTCCACTTCACAATAACAGCACTTACAGTTGACCTGTGTAGCTCTAGCAGGGAAGAAATTTGATGAACTGACTTGTTGGAAAGGTGCCATCCTATGACGGAGACACGTGAAAGTCACTGAGCTCTTCAGTAAGGCCATTCTACTGCCAATGTTTGTCTATGGAGATTGCATGGCTGTGTGCTCGATTTTATACACCTGTCATCAATGGATGTGGCTGAAATAGCCGAATCCACTAATTTGAAGGATTGTCCACATACTTTTGGCCATATAGTGTATTTCCTCAGATATTGTAACGGTGTTCCTCCTCCTCCGAAGAGAAGGAGCAGGGATTGAACCAAGACGCAGCGTTGTGATACGACATGATATTTATTTAACCAAGACAAAAAACGAACTACACTTGAATACTTACAAAATAACAAAACGAATGTAGACAGACCTGGACTACGAACTTACATGTAACACGAAGAACGCATGAACAGGAAAAATGACTACATAAAACGAATGAACAAACAAAACCGAAAACAGTCCAGTGTGGCGTAACATACACAGACACTGACACAGGAGACAACCACCCACGACAAACACTGTGAAACTACCTACCTTAATATGATTCTCAATCAGAGGAGATGAAAACCACCTGCCTCTAATTGAGAACCATATTAGGTACCCATTAACCAACATAGAAACAGAAAACATAGACTGCCCACCCAAACTCACGTCCTGACCAACTAACACATACAAAAACTAACAGAAAACAGGTCAGGAACGTGACAGATATCTTACAATACAGTGTCTGCTGAAGGATTAAAGGTCCTATTCTAAAATATCATATTCTTAAAGTGATGCTCTAGATTTTTTGTTTTAAATATTATTTAAAAAAAATTAAGTGCAATTTGTATGATATGTTATGAATTCCAATTCGTACAATATGTTACTAATTTGTAAGCTCTTAAGATCCTGGATGGGATCTTTAATTTGAAAAACCTGAATGAAGCTAGATTTAATCGTTATTTCTAAAGAGAAATAATAGTGTTCCTGTTTTCCTTCTAAATGTTACTATGACTTTATACAGTGACACCACCAACGACCAGTCGACCTCCTGTAGAAGTTATGCCGTAATTCCCATCAGATCCCATTGGCTGAACACAGCTGCTATAAATAGACATGTGTGTTAATTGTGTCTGTCGTATTGAGACAGGTGCTGGGAGTATCAGCTCTAATGAACTGAGTGAAATGGAGTCTAACAAGATGATGCAGCCCCTTGATCGGGCGACACCTTAATGGTCTGTAATTGATGGCTCCAGGCAGCATGTTGTGGTGATCTGTTGTTGAAGGGAATGTTTCCCCCCCCCCGATGTCCAAGGAAAATAGCATTTTGTTTGTTTGCACTGTAGGTGCGGGGAACAGATGGGTTGAATTGTGGGTGATTATTTCTAAAGGTTACATCACAATTCACTATCAGTTGTATTCTCTCGCAGCATACTGTAACACTTACCAGCCAATCTTTAGGTGTCCAACTATTCATGTTCTTATTCGATGCTCTTTCCCCACAGCCAGCCTGCCTCATGTACATATGATTACCTAAACCCCAAAAGCCTGATGTTTCATAAGAATGCATGCCACCCGCACCGCCACCTCCTTTCAGCTGTCTCATTACTTAGCCAGTCATTTTCTCTCCCGTCACAATTAGCGCTCACTCTTTCAGCTCCCCTCCGCTCTCTCTCTCTCTATCCAACGCTAATGATCCTTCAGAACATTGGGATTAACTGAGGCAACGCCCCTTAGAGACTGAAATTAATTTAAAAACAGAAATCCCTGGTGCCGTGCGGTAAAGAAGGGCACTCCCTCATTGAAGCTTCTAATTTGGGGGACTTACAAATATGATCAGAGGATTTCTCTAACAGAGATCTTCAGCTATAGGACCTATAGGATCCATGTCAAAGTGGGATTGAAATGGATTTAGTTGTGATTTCTTGGGGGGTCATTCATCTACACAAAATACACCATAATGTCAAAATGAAAACAAATTGTACATATGTTAACAAAAGTTTAAAAAAAACATCTTGTGAAATAGGGGTTGACATGATTCTTTTGTG
The DNA here is from genome assembly GCF_045679555.1 of Salvelinus alpinus. Classification (NCBI taxonomy): domain Eukaryota; kingdom Metazoa; phylum Chordata; class Actinopteri; order Salmoniformes; family Salmonidae; genus Salvelinus; species Salvelinus alpinus. The sequence goes on from NC_092092.1 coordinate 33,019,834, forward strand.
ACAACCCCTTCTTCTGTCCCCCACACATGTAATGTCCTTCAGTCAAGTATTGCATTTCAACCACAGATTCAAATACAAAGACCAGGGAACTTTTCGAAAGGGTCGTAAAGAAGGGCAGTGATTGGTAGATGGGTAACAATGACACAGCAGACATTGAATATCTCTTTAAGCACGGTCAACTTAAAATGTATACTGTGGATGATGTATTTAACCACCCAGACAGAACAGAGATACAGGTCCTTCGGAACTGAGCTGCAGGAAGGATACTGCTCAGGGATTTCACCATGAGGTCATTGGTGTTTTTAAAACAGCTACAGAGTTAAAGGCTGTAAATGTATGCAACAAGGCGCTAAAGTAATATTTAAAATAACAAAACAGCAAAAGCATGTCATTTTGGCCTAAATGCAAAGCCTTATGTTTGTGGCAAATACATCACAACACATCACTGAGTAACTGCCTCCTCATTTTCATGAATGGTGGTGGCTGCATCATATTATGGGTTTGCTTGACATCGGCTAAGACTGGGGAGTTTTTCAGGATTAAAAGAAACGGATGGACCTCAGCACAGGCCTAGAGGAAAACCTGCTTCAGTCTGCTTTACACCAGTCACTGGGAGAGGGACAATAAGCTACAACACAAGGCCACATCTACACTGGAGAGGCAGTGAATGCGCTGACCAGCTGGCAATTGTCTTGACTGACATTTTCAACCTCTCTCTGACCCAGTCTGTAATACCTACATGTTTCAAGCAGACCACCATAGTTTCTTTGCCCAAAAACTCAAAGGTAACCTGGGGCGGCAGGTAGCCGACTGGTTAGAGAGTTGGGCCAGTAACCAAAAGGTTGCTGGATCGAATCCCTGAGCTGTTCCCCGGGTGCTGAAGATGTGGATGTCAATTAAGGCAGCCCCCCCACACCTCACTGATTCAGAAGGGTTGGGTTAAATGCAGAAGACACATTTCAGTTGAAGGCATTGTTGTACAACTGACTAGGTATACCCCTTTCTTTTAAATGACTATCGCCCCGTAGCACTCACATCTGTAGACATGAAATTCTTTGAAAGGCTGGTCATGGCTTATATGAACACCATCAACCCAGACAGCTTGGACCCACTCCAATTGACATACTACCCCAACAGATCCACAGATGACTCAATCTCTATTGCACTCCACACGGACCTCTCCCATCGGGACAAGAGGAACACCTATGTGATGAATGCTGTTTATCGACTACAGCTCAGCATTCAATGCGCTCAAAGCTCATTACTAATCTCAGGACCCTGGGACTGAAAAACTCCCCCTCTGCAACTGTACTCGACTTCCTCATGGCCGTGAGGAAGGTACTGTAGGCAACAACACATCCGCCACGCTGACCTTCAACACGGGGGCCCTTCATGGGTTCGTGCTTGGTCCCCTCCTGTACTCCCTGTTCACCCACAACTCCAACACCATTATTAAGTTTGCTGACGACACAATGGTGGTAGTCCTGATCACCAATAGCATACTAAAGTTGATAAATCTTTTGCACACAAAAACCGTCAACATCCATTTAAAAATGTATTTAAGATAATATGTCAATCCAAGTCAGGCAACTAAAATTTCTAGACAATGTTTGGTTTGTTGCAAGCTTGTTAGCTAGCTAGCTGGCTAGCCGGGTAATACAGAATACTGTAATTACCAGAACATATTTGACAACGTTTTGAGTTTTTATTAATCATAACATGAAAATTAACACATTACAAAGTCATTATTTTCAAATGATGTACAAGTATGGCGAGCTAAATTAGCTAACCTACAGTTGGGAATGTGAAGAAAAATAAAAGCATTCCATTTTGACAGAGGAATTTAGAACCTGATTAACAGTGTCACCTCAGGTTACCATTGCAACAACAGGGCCAAAGTAAAAAAAAAAAATGGTACGTCTCTTGCTCGTCTACCCCTCCCTGGCTACGCAATGGGATGTATATAACGGGTACACCGGCAAGAAAGTGGTAAAAATTGAACATTTTGAAATGGGATCATATAAACATTGCCAGATTTGTATTTTTGTGAATTCTGTGTGAAATAGGTTTTAGACACAGTTCAGTAGGTTTTAGACACCGTTCAGTTGTAAAGCTTATATGCAATTAAAGTGCCCACAATATTAGCCTACTTGCCAGTTTCTCACCAATTGCCATAAAATCCTCTAGCCCTTCACTACATTAATGAAATCTTTTGAGAGACATTAAACCATTAAATATTATACAATTATAAAATACAAATGATTATTTCACTAATTTCAATTAAAAATCTTTGTTTATACTGTAAGTCCACCATCCTCTAGAAACTGAACATATTAATATCAGGGGACGATAGAACGTTGAAAGGACATGGAGCTGGGTTATCCCAGCTGTGAGGCAGACCCTAGTCTCTACTACCAGTCTTGTACTGCCTGATCTAGAGAGACTCAGTGGGGGAATAGTGATTCAAACAAAGAGTTCTCCCCCCTCCCTCTCTCTCATCCCCTCCCTCTTTCGCTCGTCCTCTCTCTGCTCTCTACTGACGCACTAGGACCTCCCACGTCATTCTCTACATCCAGATCCAGCTCTTTTCCGCCCCCTCTAATAAAGACTTCGAAACTACTCAGCAGGCATACCTAGACTGATTAAACAAATAACTCAGCTCCCTGTGTGTGTGCTGTGTGTGTAAGTGTGTGTCTGTGTGCGTGCACGAATGAGGGACCATGCCTGCGCGCGCGTGTGTGTGTTTGTGTGTGGAGCGCTTATGAACTGAGTCAACGAGATCTTTCAGCACCTATTAGTACTACTCTCTGATTTCCATTGTTTTGATGGAGCTTTTCTATAATGCCATTAAGAAGCTAAAACGGAACACAGGGCTCTGTGCGCCACCCACACCCACAGCAATTATCCAGTCAATCCGGTGACGCAATCATATTTCAGTAGAGAGGAGAATAGTGTAAGTATTATCTTATGCAAACTTTCACAATTCTAATTGATATCTCCTTAGACAGCCAACGTCACCAGCAGTTTGATCACTATATTGAAGCTAATCAATTAACAGCGCCTGTGTATGAGATAATTGGTCACACTAAGCATGGGGTCATGTTCATTGAGAATGACGACGAGTCAACTTGATGGGGAGAAGAACGGAGAGTAAGTGTGAAATACCATTTCTCATTTCTCTAATATGGCACCATTTCATCAAATAATTATCACAGCCAAAGTGCGACTTCTTCTGAGCCCTTCCATAGTTCCTACAACTTAATTTTACCATACATGCTTTATTGGTCATTTGCACAGATATTCTGTCACAGTGACCAACCTGTCACACAAAAGACACCTCAGGCTGGGAGCAGCTCATGGACACTTAGGGGTAAAGTGCCTTGCTCAAAGGCATAACAACAATAGATAATGTAGCTGGTAACCGTCTGGCTGCCAGATCACTCCTTGTCGGTTGAAACCGGCAATCTGCCGGTCACAGGCCTGCCTTTCTAACCTGGACCCTACTGCCGCCCCTATTCATTTTGCTCGTTCCTCTCTCCCTTTGCTTTGTTCAACCATTTGACCTGGCTTATCAACCCGTCCCTCCTCAAAGTATGTAATTTAGAAATGTTGGTGAAACTATCCCATTTAAAGTCTGCTGAATACTCTAGAAATGGTGGGTTAAAAGTTGTAAAAAAAACTGACTTGAACTTGATTCTGTTTGCTGTGATTAACTAGCCTGGCTGACGTGACCCACGAGACTCACAGTGCAGGGAGAGCTGTGACCACACTTGTCTGGAAAGGAGGACGTTTGTTAATGCAATATTTGCTCAGAAATTGTGCGAGGGGTTTGACTGGTTCTCTCAAATGTTTTTTCTTCTTCTGAGATTGAGACCTCTCATTGTTTGGATTTGAAAATCCAACTATTGTAATAGAATGGGCAGCGCTTGGGGGCTGTGTGTGGCTGTGCATGTGGGTGTTGGAGTGAGAAAGACACAGAGGAGCGCCAACCAGTAAGAGCACAGCCCCCTTCATTGTCGACACACTGTGCCAACAAAATCAAAGAGCCATTCCAGACGGAGGTCAAGAGGACTTCAAAACTTAGGTGCTAGCCAGACTAATGATTAACTGCAATTGAAAAGTAATTGTTTGTCTGGTTTACGACAGATTGCTCAGGACTTCTCCATTTTCAACCTGGACTGCTTTGGCGAAACTCACTGAGAACTGGATTGCGGTCTTCATGTACAAAATACTTTGCTTCGCCAGCCGAGAGAAGCAGGCCCAAGATCTTTTCTTCAAAGAGCAGGTATAGTTTGAAATGACCCTGCTGGTCATGCCTCAGATGCTCATGAATTTTTGGCCTAAAACAATCAAGTTTATCACTAAACATTCTTCTCTCCGGATAGAAAAGGAAACATCGACATTAGAACCCAGCTTGGAAGAGACCAGAAAGTATTTCATCAACTTGTACGTTTAAATAGTGGATAGGCATAAGGGCATTCATGGGAAAATTAGATGACAGCATTTGTAAACACTGAATGAAAGGAACAGCATTTCAAAATATGTTATGCATAACTGCACACTCCAATGCATTGCTGTGTACATTAACCTTAGCCCCAAATTTATGGAAGATGTAGGCATCAAACAGGGAATGTGTTTATATGGATAGAAATGGCTATATAGTATACAAAATAAATAGTGTGTGATGACATTGTCAGTGTGCTTCCATGCTTTGCACAAGTCCTCATATTGTAAAATCTAATGATTTCTATCTAACAGGTTGGGACCAACATGGTTGAGTACCTGCACCAGGCGGAGGCGACCAGACCCTATCTATTTGTGTTGGCTCTTGGGGACAATTGTCTCTGCTCACAGGTGTTTACAGTCATTAGTGGACAGGCATTGGAGCAAGGTACACTTTTTGGTGCACTGGATCTGTGCTTGAAGTTCTATTATGTGTTTGATATCAACTTTCCCAGACTGTGTGCCCCAGCATGGGCATTCCTACATTCCACAGTATATCAGCTGCCAGGCTGTTGCGAGAATACATTTTTTTCCACTGAACAAGAATGTATAAGTACCTGCTCTTGTATGTAGTGGGAGAAGTGACAGGATAATTATTTGTGTTCCTGTGAGTTAATAGATCAATGGCTGGATGAGCCATGAGTGTCTCATATTACAATGCTAATATGCTCTTAAGACACTATTTATAGCTCTGTTAAATGTACTTTTAGTTTGTTTTAATGAATTTGTGCCTGCTTTTTGCCTAGTCAATGGTATGTGCGTCTTTGCCTTTAGTTCAACTACTGTTGCACATAAATCTCTATATATTTGTATGATTAATATATAATGACATTCTTTCTATAACAATTTATTTTAAATACAAATGTTACTGTCACGTTCTGACCTTAGTTTCTTTTTTATTTCTTTGTGTTATGTTGGTCAGGGCGTGAGATGGGGTGGGCAGTCTATGTTCTTTTTTCTAGGTTGTTTGCTTTCTATGTGTTTGGCCTGGTGTGGTTCCCAATCAGAGGCAGCTGTTTATCGTTGTCTCTGATTGGGAGCCATATTTAGGTAGCCTGTTTTCCATTGTGTGTTGTGGGTGGTGGTTTCCGTTTTCAGTGTTTTCACCATTCGGGACTGTTTCGGTTTTCATTTTGTTTCTCTTGTTCTTTTTGTATTTTGTATTCATTCTATTAAAAGATATTATGGATACGTACCACGCTGCACATTGGTCCAATATTTCCTACTCCTCCTCAGACGAAGAGTACGAAAGCCGTTACAGAACCACCCACCAGAAAAGGACCAAGCAGCGTGGCAACCAGGAGCAGAGGGTTCTGGACTCCTGGACATGGGAGAAAATTTTGGATGGCAAAGGACCCATGGCACAGCCGGGGGAGTATCGCCGTCCGAAAGAGGAGCTGGAGGCAGCTAGAGCGGAGCGGTGCCACTACGAGGAATTGGCGCGAGGTAACGGGCACGAGAGGCAGCCCCAGAATTTGGGGGGAGGGACACGGGTAGATTGGCGGACTCAGGTAGGAGACCTGAGCCAACTCCCTGTGCTTACCGTGGCAAGAGAGTGACTGGGCAGGCACCGTGTTATGCGGGGGAGCGCACGATGTCCCCAGTGCGCACGCATAGCCCGGTGCGTTACATCGCAGCTCCTCGAATCGGCCGGGCTAGAGTGGGCATCGAGCCAGGAGGGATGATGCCGGCTCAGCGCATCTGGTCTCCAGTGCGTCTCCTCGGCCCGGGGTATATTGCACTAGCCCTACGTACGGTGTCTCCAGTTCGCCAGCACAGCCCAGTGTGGTCTGTTCCAACTCCCCTCACTTGCCGGGCTACAGGGGGAATCCAACCAGGACGAGTGGTGCTAGCTCTACGCTTGAGACCGCCAGTGCGCCTCCACGGTCCAGTGCATCCGGTGCCTCGGCCAAGGACAGGGCCTCCTGCATGTCTCCCCAGCCTGGTGAGTTCTGTGCCTGTGCTAAACACTAACCCTCCTGCATGTCTCCCCAGCCTGGTGAGTCCTGTGCCTTCTCCCAGAGCCAGGCCTCCTGTGTGTCTCTCCACTCCAGTGGTGATCCATGGCAAGAAGCCTCCAGTGATAATCCATGGCACGAAGCCTCCAGTGATGATCCATGGCACGAAGCCTCCAGTGATGATCCATGGCACGAAGCCTCCTGTGAGGATCCATGGCACGAAGCCTCCGGTGAGGATCCATGGCACGAAGCCTCCGGTGAGGATCCATGGCATGAGGCCTCCAACAAAGCACGTCAGTCCGGAGCCTCCAGCGTCGTCCTCCTGTCCGGAGCAGCCGGAGCCCCCCTCCTGTCCGGAGCAGCCGGAGTCCCCCTCCTGTCCGGAGCAGCCGGAGCCCCCCTCCTGTCCGGAGCAGCCGGAGCCGCCCCTCTTGTCCGGAGCAGCCGGAGCCACCCCTCTTGTCCGGAGCAGCCGGAGCTGCCCTCCTGTCCGGAGCAGCCGGAGCCGCCCCTCTTGTCCGGAGCAGCCGGAGCCGCCCGACACTCCGGCGCTGCCGGAGCCGCCCTTCACTCCGGCCGTGCCGGTTACATTTTGAGGATTGTGAAGAGGGCTTTATGAATGAAATACAGTAATGACAGTCATTATTCCACACAATATTTTACACTTGTTCTCTATCTAACAATATTTTGACTCGATCCAAATGTTATTTTATGGCAAAACAGCAGGATGTGTGTGCTGTCACCTAAGCTAGCTGAAGCAGTATGTGTCAGTGAATTTTAACATAGATTGACTAGCTCTGGCACTGTCTGATCAATAGATCGGTGTTAATTCCACTGAAGACAGACAGTGTCACACCCACCAATGCTTTGTTTTTCTCAAATTGCGATCTGAGTGTGCACAGCAATTTTAGCTGAGGCTTCAGTCATGTTTGGACTGTTTGGTTCATGAAATAATATCAATCAATTTCAATAATCAATCCTAGCTTTTGAAATCTGAACTTATGAAATAACACATAATTAGACAGTTGGGCTTTGTTTCAGCGTGCTATTTAAAAAATATATATTCTTTGTTCATTATTGTGGACAATTCTCTGACGTGCTGTGATGTATGTTTTGAAATGCAGGCAAAAGAAATGAATTATTTTAAATTCAACATTGTTTCTTGATTGTGCGTGTGTGTTTGTAGGAAAGGGAGAGGGCACGATGGTAGAGTTCGCAACAAAATGCAAGCAAAATTGAAATTACGATGACACTGAAAATAACCCAAAGATTACATTAAAAATTACCCAGCTGCTGGCCAACTCATCTCAATCATCTTTAATGAATGGTAAAGCAGCATGGCAATAATCCTCAAATCCTGGACAGCTGAGACTTAATGAGGCAGTCCACCTCTACCTACAGAGGTGTGGAGTCGAGGTCAGCACAGTGGTCTTCTGAAGCTCCAACAACCACACTAAAACACGGATAAGATTTATTACACCTAATTGGTTCTGCATGAGGCCACAAGAATAGTAATTTTATCAGAAACGGCTAAAAAAACAAGCAGTTTTGTGTTAATTAGCATAGGACTGTAGTCTGGACGGAGCTCGGAGGTCCTTAGAGATTGCTTGATTGGTTGGGTGTTGGAGTCCTGGGAATAGGATAATAATATAATTCACTGTTTTTATGAAGGTTAGAAAGTGGTGAGAAGTCTGGAGACTTGGACAAAAATAAACTTAACACAAGTTAAAGTTAATGCAAGTATTGGCTGATAATGAATTGTCATTCCGTACTGCATTTTCGTGAGTTGCAGTAAAACTGTAGAATCTGTTTCTCTGTGATGGAAGTTCAACCCACATGCAGACATCAGGCAGATCAGATCTCAACTCTCCTGCTGGGTGGTGTTAGTGCCAAAAACTGTATGGACGGCCTCCAGCCAGGCCTCTCTGAACCCCTGTGGAGTTTAAAAGACCTCACACAACCCATACACAACCCTCACACTAAACAAACACGAACCAGGACTTGGCTAGAGGGAGGGATCACCCACGCCCTGTCAAGCTGTTTTGGGGTAAAAATATCTGATAAACACCCAGCCTGGCTGCTCAGATGTAGAGGCTCTCTCCTTTCGAGGCTCTGATTGTAGGTCTAGCTAGCTATCTACATATATTGTGTTAACAGTGTGTTGTGGCTGGGTCTGACATCAAGAAACAGTACCGCTACAGTATCTCTGTACTGTCTGCCTGCCGACACAGGGATAAGAACAGGGATGGTGCCGATAGAAGAGAGGAATCCAGATGGAGTCTTTGGAAAGTTTATTTCTACAACACTGTTGACAATTCAAACTCGCTGGCACTCAGGTGTGTGGACAAAATAGGAGACAGATATAGAGATAGACAGACACACATGCGCACACACCTGCAATTGTACACAAGCACACACACCACAAGAATCCACGTTGTTGTCCATAGTAACACTAAGGACTGACGCTGAAGATGAGAAGCAGGTACGGGGAGTCAACATTTATTCAAGAACAGACAGGTAACAAAACAGGAACAGAGTCAGCACACGGGTAAACAACGACAAACGACAATTAATGCTGAAGCTGGGAATAGAGCAAGGAAGCTGATAGATATAGGGGAGGTAATGACAGAGGGGATTGAGTCCAGGTGAGTCCAATGATCACTGATGCGCGTGACGGGGGAGCAGGTGTAGGCGTGACAGTACCCCCCCCCCCCCTCTAGGGGCGCCAACCGGCGTCCCACCTGTGGGAGCCTGACGGGCCGGCCGAGGCACGGGCACTTGACAAGCCAGCTGAGCGTAAACTCCCGAAGAACCGGCAGAGGCAGAGGCATGGGAGCCTGGCGAGCCGGCTGAGGCATAGGAGCCCGACGATCCGGGGGGGACGTGAAAGCCTGGCAAACCCGTTGAGGCGTGGGAGCCCGATGATCCAGCGGAGGCATAGCAGCCTGACGAGCCGGCTGGGCATAAAAACCTGACGATCCGGCTGAGGCCCGACGTGGGTTGTGCGCCTTCCGAGCCAACCGGGGCAAGAGCCTCTCGAGCCAGCTAGTGCGTGACAGCCCGACGAGCTGGCTTAGGCACCCCTGGTTCCATCAGTGGCGGCCCCCAGACACGATGTCACCCACAACCGGAACGCCAGCACCCCCCAATGCTTCGTATGAAGTCTTTAGCATTCTGTAACGACCGACGCTGGAGATGAGAAGCAGGTACGGGGAATCAACATTTATTCAGGAACAGACAGGTAACAAAACAGGAACAGCGTCAGCACACGGGTAAACAACGACAAACGACAATTAATGCTTAAGCAGGGAACAGAGCAGGGAACCAGACAGATATAGGGAAGGTAATGACAGAGGTGATTGAGTCCAGATGAGTCCAATGATCGTTGATGAGCTTGACGGGGGGAAGGCAGGTGTGTGTAACGATGGTGGTACGAGTGCGTAATGCTGGGGAGCCTGGCGCCTTCGAGCGCCAGGGAGGGGGAGCGGGAGCAGGCGTGCCAAACACGATATACACTGCAAGTATTCAGAGCCCTTGACCTTTTCCACATTTTGTTACGTTACATCCTTATTATAAAATTGATTAAATAAAACTTTCTACACACAATTCCCCATAATGACGAAGCGAAAACAGATATTTATAATTTTGTATAAAACAGAAACCTAATTTACCGAACTATTCAGACCCTTTGCTATAAGACTTGAAATTGAACTCAGGTGCATCCTATTTCCATTGATCATCCTTGAGATGTTTCTACAACTTGAACATCTCTGGAGAGACGTGAAAATAGCTGTGCAGCGACGCTCCCCATCCAACCTGACAGAGCTTGAGAGGACCTGCAGAGAAGAAGGAGAGGAACTCCCCAAATCCAGGTTTGCCAAGCTTGTAGCGTCATACCCAAGAAGACTTGAGACTGTAATCGCTGCCAAAGGTGCTTCAACAAAGTATTGAGTAAAGAGTCTGAATACTTATGTAAATGTGATGTTTCAGTTTCTTTTTTAATACATTTGCTAAAATTTCCCTTTTTTTTTTTTGCTTTGTCACTATGGTGTATTGTGTGTAGATTGATGAGGGGAAAAATCTATGTAATCCATTTTAGAATAAGGCTGTGACATAGGAAAATGTGGAAAAAGTTAAGGGATCTGAATACTTTCCGAATGCACTGTAAATGTATAGGAGACCAGGCAGTACTCAGGGTGAGAAGTAACAAATCTAACAGCTGTAGACTCTGTAGTAAGCTCTCTAACAGTGCTGACCAAACAGATCCAGAGAGTCCAGAGAACGGCGAGAATCAGCACTGAATCATCCGTTAATATCTGGCTTTTAAATACGTTTACATTTGGGAAATGTTCACAATTTACTGCTGCCAAAACTGTTTAGACCTACTTCCTTCTGCTAACTTCCGCAACAGAGTATGAACCATCGCTCAGAGCAGCATGCAAGGTTTCTGCGATTGCGGGATGGTGACACATTTTATTGTAGTTGCTCAACCTTTATTTTTTACAGCTGATCCCATCGGGGTTAAACATATTTTTTTCAGGAAAAACCTGTACATTTTGAAATGCCTGCTGAAGCTTACTTTCTGTTGAGGGACGGCTGTTAAAAATAAAATAAAAATGACATACAACTAAGCTAAATTAGATTAAACGTGTGAAAATTCTTCCAAGAAAATTCTTCCAGTAAATGCATCGATATGAGAAGGGTGTGTGTTGTGACATCCTCAATCTCTTTAAAAAATATTCAAGCAAGTTAAATAGTCTGCTTGCAAGTCTACACATACAAAGTTACCCCCAAACATGGATATTCATTAGGAAAATGTGCATTACAGGAAATAGCCCAGACTTTTCCCTCAGACATATCAATGGGATTTTCAATTGATAAATGAAGACATGTATGTGGCTTGCGCAAGCATCATCCCCTGAGTTGAGGGCGGCATATCTACATAAAGGATGGGCACTGTGTTTTTGGGAGGGAAATGCATTGAAAATACATGTCCATGAACACCCACAATGTTTATTCAACAACTTGGTGTTAACCCAGCAGGCAAAACTGGTTGAAATTACATAATAATTCATGTAAAACTGCTTGTAATGACAACATTTCAACCAGTTTTTACCCTGTGGCAAGTTAAAAGCTGTTCATTAAACACATGAATTCCCTTTGATACAGTCACAGTGCACACACAACAGAGAAATGCATGGTAAAACTGACATGTCTTTAACATACTTCACATATTCTTAAGATATGTTTTCAGGTCAGTGTCTCATATATTACACATACTGTATCTTGTTGATGAAATATGTTCTGGTGTCACTAACATGTGACTGTTCAAATATGATCGACAAATGATTGACACTGATCCAATGATTTCACGTAAGAGTGGCATCTCAGCAGTGATAAGTTGTCCAGGCCCCATGGCATGTGTGAAGAGAATTAGGGTTCAGACAAATGTACATTTTTTGTTAACGTTTCAAAAATGTTATCGTCTAAACGATAAGAAAAATCATAAAATGACGTGAATTCACAATTCAGATATAGCAATGCAGCCCAATCTACCGCAGACATGGCTACCTACCAGACTAGCCTAGGCAGCCGATAGAGCATGGCCGCTAGATCTCATCTAGGCTTGATGTGCATTCCCGGGTAATACACTTGTGTCCCTTTAGGACCGGCTCGTACATAAAACATCCTCCATTCAGGCTGCAAAGGAATCATTTTCCCTCCTTAACTAGCTTTATTGGTGAGAATGCTGATTTTTATTTTGGACTTTCTTTATGAAACACCATTTTCACAACCATGCTTGAGTGGCTACTGCCTAGGAATGTTATACCTGGATGTTGTGTATCACGTTCAGCCAATCAGGTTGCAGCAGTCTGTTGTTTACCCCTGGCTGAACGTGGAGCGCAACATCAGGAAGTAGCATTAGCCACTCTAGCATGGTGGTGGAAAATGGCGTGTCATAAAGAAAGTATGCATATTTTCAAGACGATTGTGCAGATCTAGTGCCCATGCAAAACTCTTAACCTTATGCCTAACCCGACATCTGGACTAACTTTGTTTTCATTCATTTTTACAATATAGCCAATTTTGACTATGTGGCTGTGCTATCTAGTGGAAACCCCACCAGGCGGCGCTCACCTTACTGCTGTCCCACACTCACGCAGCAATGATGGTAGCTAATGCAGTTTGAGGTTCTCTGCTGTGTGCCTCTCCTCCATGGTCTCAGTTGTCAGTAGTACATGGGACTTCGTGTCCCACTTCTCATTAATGTGATGGGTCGTTGCAGTGATGTATGACAGCGTGTTCACGGACGTCCAACAATCTGTTGTGCCACATATGGTGTTTGAGAGCTGGCGCTTTGTAGGCCTACTTGCAGAGCAATCATTGTACAATTTCTCCATCCGGGCCGTCACGGTTTTTCGACCTGGCATCTTGTAGTCTGGTTCTAGACATACCATTAGGGCAACATTGAAGCCGACATCGTCTACCATTGGCAATGGCTGCATATCAACTGCAATCATTTCTGTAATCAGCCCTGCGTCCCTTATCGCACTGCTGCCGGCAACGGGTTGGGTGCCTTGGGTCTCACGGTGCCTCCCTTTAAGCCTTGCACCTGTACTGCCACTGTAGCTCAATTCCACCTTGCAAAGTTTACATTTCACAACCTTCTCATTTAACATCTCAAATTTGTGCCATAGAAGAGTTCGCTGCTGTCGCATCCCTGTCTGGCTCTTTGCCATTTTCTCCACTGTTATTAACGAGGATGACTTGAGGAGCGCTTTATATCCATGGCAAATCATTTTAAAGATGCATATCTCCTCCTACTAACGTTATAGAATTGTTACGTTAGGTGTTTGTATATTTAAAAAAAATAAAAACTTTATAATGATGATCGGGACCAGTTATCAGTAGTTTTGTAAAAAGATGTATTTAAAAAAAGTGGTTAGGGATCTTTTCTAAACGTTAATGATCCCATTTGCATTTAAACGTCACAGCCCTAAAGACATTATTTCCGTAATGAAAATTGAATGCTGAGAAATAGGAAGATAGAATAAGTAAACATTCCATTAATGCTTCCTGTATCCAACTAGCAGATGGTCTGTGTTCTCTCTGTTCTCCCTGCCTGCCTGGCGTTGCTGACACACAACTTACAGAAGAGCTTTCCTGGGCAAAGTCCCGCTGTAAAACAGCCTTTATTCTCACATAGTATAAGCTTATCTATACTGTGTGTTTATCACAGCGTACTCTCTCTGTGTGTGTGTGTGTGTGTGTGTGTGTGTGTGTGTGTGTGTGTGTGTGTGTGTGTGTGTGTGTGTGTGTGTGTGTGTGTGTGTGTGTGTGTGTGTGTGTGTGTGTGTGTGTGTGTGTGTGTGTGTGTGTGTGTGTGTGTGTGTGTGTGTGTTGGTGTGTGTGTGGCAGCGTAGGGTCTGTGTAGCAATGTAAGCCCACACACCAACACAAATCTTTTCTAACCTCCAACGTCACACCTAAGCCTGGGATAAATGATACAGTATACAGAACATGCACACCCTCCCACACAGACATCTACAGTAGGCACACACACACACACACACACACACACACACACACACACACACACACACACACACACACACACACACACACACACACACACACACACACACACACACACACACACACACACACACACACACACACACACAGAAAGAGATTAGTATTATGGTACTGTATATTGTTAGCTGTGTACAAGGCGGTTGTTGTTTTGTGTAGATCTTCTCCCCACGGTTTTCCTACTGTCAACCACCCAGAGAGAGACGTCTCATTACAGTCCTACTTGGGGGCATTTCCACCTCACAATCTCTCACTATGTCTCTGCTCTGTAAATACACATGTGAACAGTGAACACAGAGAAAATAGAGCATTCCGTTAGTTGCCCAAGAAACAAATAATATGATTACAATTGGAAGTTCATTACTGTTCAGAGCGACAATGAAATTAATCTTCTGTCAGACTTCTCTTTACTGTTTTACCGTCATGAGGTTTTCTCATCATCTCATTAAATAAAGGAGAAATGTTGCAATTTGGAAAGCGGGAAGGGCTCAAACATGGCTACCATCTACATGTAAAATACCTGTTATGTTTATCAGTCTGTTTGGGAACAGGATTCATGGACTCTATGCGTTGCAGTAGGTAAAACATTAAAGATACAAATTCCTGTTCATTATATGCAGTTTGGATAAACAGCCAGGCATGTGACAAATATATATATATCAGGGTGATGCTGCTGAGTATGGCGGGGGAGGCTTGGAACTGGGTGGTGCTCCCCTTTGTACTCTAAGATTTTTGCGTTATTGAACACATGTAAATGCCATTTCCTGCAATCTAGTTCCAAAAAATGGCCTTTAATGATTATAAACAAAGTAATAGTTGCGCAGCCAGTCCACAAGGTGACACAGCTCCCCTCTTACATTCTCTGGGAAGAACCATGAATATTTACAGTGCCATTTTGTCTGTTTTCGGTCCCATGTGTTCCATCCCCAACAAATCCCACAGAGTTATTTTGCTAGTATGCTTGTCTCATATCCAGGGTGTACTTTTCTTTGCACTGTATAAATTGACCCCCCCTCCTCACCCCCACATTTTACACTGATGAAAATAGATTGCATCGCACCTACCGCTATAGTGCAGCCGAGACACTTGACACACCAGATCCCAGGTCATAGCTCCAATGCAAAACCATGCCATTACACAGAATATAGATTACTTCTGGGATCAATCCCTGCCACTCGGAGAATGGAGAGGACGCCAAAAGTAATGGAACGTTTGTGTGTGTGTGTGTGTGTGTGTATGTGTGCATGTTTGTGTGTGCGCGCATGTGTGCATTTAAGCTAAACGTCTATCCGTATTTATGTGCATGCGTGTGTGTGTGCGCACGCGTGTGGCAGTGAAAATGCATTCAAAATATTGAGACAAATACTGGCGCCGTATTTCTTTCCCTGCGCCAAGATAAGGCCTTTGGCAGCAGTAGTGACTTTACAAACGGTGACCTCGGGATCAGAGCCTTACAACAAGTAGCCTTGTTCCCCCCCACACATTTGCAGGAGTCATTCAGAAAGCTTGAAAGTTGGCCTTGTGATGATAACAGGGTTAAAGAAGAGGTTCCAAACTGTCAGATAGATGCGTGTCTAGCTTTCTTTCCCCCTCTGTATCTTTGGGCGAGAAATGAAAACGAGTATACTGGTAGCAGACGGCTTACTGTAAGCAGTGCCGGATATGAGTAATGTGCAGAGAGGAGGTATAAATGTATACACCTCTTTCTATCTATGGGTTTTCAGCTGGAATCATCACACTGACTTTAATGTTGTGGCATAGGTATTTTGAGGAGGCAGATGTGTTAGAAGACAGTATAGCAGGTGTGTGTGTGTTTGTGTAGGAGAATCGCTTTGCTTTAATGAACCGTATTATTTTATACCCAATCTGTGCTGTGCATTATGTTATGCTTCAGTTAGGGCAGATGTGACTGTCCATATTCCAAACTAAATACTTTCCCTCTACCTGGAACGTCATACCTCGGTATAGGGCTAGGCGATATACCATATTTTACTATATACAGGTATTGATGCATGGACTGGTTTAGGTTTTTATATTGTTATTTCGTATATTGGTATTTCGATGTTTGGTTTGTTAAATGTTTTATTCCACTCCGAGTGTAATGTCTGTTTTTAATAGTTTAGTCAATTTGCTACTTGAGTCATCTCTCTCCCGCTCTCCTTCCACACAAGCCTCACACCTGTCATTCAAGGAGAGCAGTTTGGAATAAAATCAAATCTTATTGTATTGGTCGCATACACGTATTTAGCAGATGTTGTTGTGGGTGTAGCGAAATTCTTGTGTTCCTCGCTCCAAAAGTGCAGTAATATCTATCACGTTTTAAGGTAAGACCCTGATGCAGACGAACGGCTGTAAGACATGGTTTTAATTCTAGACACAGGAAAGGGAGGAAGTATACAGGGGGTACAGGGAAACAGAGGATGAACACCAGAGGGGCTAATGATCTTGGAGCATGGGGAGAAAGGTCTCGGCTTCCGGGGGTGTAGCCGCGGGGCTATAGCAGCGTGCCAGCGCATCTGGCTTAACATCCTTGGATACCAGTTGGTGCTGCGGAAGCGAAGTGGCCCGGGCCTTACTAAACCCCTCCCGGAGGTCCTGGTACTCCGCGGGACTGGCGGAGAGGTCTGGGGCAATTTCCAAGCCCCCAGGAAGACGTCCCGGGGCAGGCAGAGCTGACTTCAGGCAATGAGTGTGGCAGGACGGGCTCCAGCACACGATGGTACCAAGAGAATCCCAATACCACGGAAACCTGAGGAGACTCAACTAGCAGGAATTGAATCGTCTCGCTGTGGTTCCCTGACACTCGTAGGTTGATGGGGGTGGTATGGTGGGTGACCCGGCCCGTCCAGTGCTCTAACATCCATGGCAATGGAGAGGGGTTGAGTTGGGATGCCATATTAGAAGATGCCAGGTGTATATTTCCTCATAAACAATTCCTAGTATACCAAAGTTTAAAACATTGTGAGCTCCTGTTCACCTGACCTGGAGTTTCTGATGCTAAAATGCTGACCCCACTATATACATATAGATTTCACGTGTGCTATTATCACAGCTGTGTACAGTGCATTCGGAAGTATTCAAACTCTTAATCTAAAACTGATGACATCGTATTTGTTCTGTATCAATCTAAACACAATACCCTATAATGACAAAGCAAAAACAGATTTTTAGAAATATTTGCAAATTTATAATAAAAGTAACGGAAATATCACATTTAAGTCTCTAGACCCTTTACTCAATACTTTGTTGAAGCACATTTGGCAGCGATTACAGCCTGGAGCCTCTTAGGTATGACGCTACAAGCGTGGCACACCTGTATTTGGGGAGTTTCTCCCATTCTTCTCTGCAGATCCTCTCAAGCTCTGTCAGGTTGGATGGAGAGCCTCACTGCACAGCTTTTTTTAGGTCTCTCCAGAGATCTTGGATTGGTTTCAAGTCCGGGCTCTGCCTATTCAAGAACATTCAGAGACTTGTCCCGAAGCCACTCCTGCATTGTCTTGGCTGTGTGGTTAGGGTCGTTGTCCTGTTGGAAGGTGAACCTTCCAGTCTGAGGTCCCAGACTGAGGCCCTGAGCATTCTTGAGTAGGTTTTCATCAATGATCTCTCTGTACTTTGCTCTGTTCATCTTTCCCCCGATCCTGACTAGTCTCCCAGTTCCTGCTGTTGAAAAATATCCCTGCAGGATGATGCTGCCAGCACCATGATTCACCGTAGAGATGCATGTTAGTTTTCCTCCAGACGTGAACCTTGGCATTCAGGCCAAATAGTTCTTGATTTCATTAGACCAGACAATCTTGTTTCTCATGGACTGAGGGTCCTTTAGGTGTCTTTTGGTAAACTCCAAGCGGGCGTTCATGTGCCTTTTACAGAGGAATGGCTTCCGTCTGGCCACATTACTATAAAGGCCTGATTGGTGGAATGCTGCAGAGATGGTTGTCCTCCTAGAAGGTTCTTCCATCTCCACAGATGAACTCTGGAGCTCTGGGTCACCTCCCTGACCCAGGCCTTTCTCCCCCGATTGCTCACTTTGGCCAGGCAGATAGCTCTAGGAAGAGTCTTGGTGGTTCCAAACTTCTTCCATACAAGAATGATGGAGGCCACTGTGTTCTTGAGGACCTTCAATGCTGCAGACATTTTTTGGTACCGTTCCCCAGATCTGTGCCTCGACACAATCCTGTCTCGGAGCTCTACGGACAATTCCTTTGACCTCATGGCTTGATTTTTGCTTCTGACATACACTGTCAACATTGGGACCTTATAAAGACAGATGTGCGCCTTTCCAAATCATCTCCAATCAATCGAATTTACCACGGGCTGACTCCAATCAAGTTGTAGAAACATCTCAAGGATGATGAATGGAAAAGGGATGGACCTGAGCTTAATTTCGAGTCTCATATCAAAGGGTCTGAATACTTATGTACATAAGGTATCTGTTTTTTTCTTTTTCATACATTTGCAAACATTTCTAATAACCTGTTTTTGCTTTGTCATGATGGGGTATTGTGTGTATATTGATGAGGATTTTTATTTTTTAACTTCTTATGGATAGAGGGCAGCATTTTCACGTTTGGATGAAAAGCGTGCCCAGACTAAACTGCCTCCTACACAATCCCAGATGCTAATATATGCATATTATTATTAGTAGTGGATAGAAAACACTCTGGAGTTTCTAAAACTGTTTAAATGTATGTGACTATAACAGAACTTATTTGGCAGGCAAAACCCAGAGGACAAACCATTCAGATTTTTTTTTTTTTAGGTCACTCTTTTTTCAATGGTTTAATTGGGAATCCAGATTTCTAAGGGACCTTCCTGCAGTTCCTATCGCTTCCACTGGAGGCCAACAGTGTTTAAAAATTGGTTGAGGTTTTTCCTTTGAGAAATGAAGAAGTAGCCATGTTCAGAATGAGGCTCGAGTGAAATGTATTGTTTTTTAGAGGCGCGTGACCAGAAAGCATGCTACACATTGTTTTCCTCCGGTATTGAACACAGATCATCCCGTCTTCAATTTTATCGATTATTTACGTAAAAAAATACCTAAAGTTGTATTACAAAAGTACTTTGAAATGTTTGGACAAAGGTTACAGGTAACTTTTGTAGTCATGTTGAGCGAGTTGGAACCAGTGTTTTTCTGGATCAAACGCGCCAAATAAATGGACAATTTGGATATATATCGACGGAATTAATCGAACAAAAGGACCATTTGTGATGTTTATGGGACATATTGGAGTGCCAACAGAAGAAGCTCGTCAAAGGTAAGGCATGAATTATATCTTTATTTCTGCGTTTTGTGTCGCGCCGGGAGGGTTGAAATATGATGGTCTGTGATTGTTTGCTGGGGTGCTGTCCTCAGATAATGTTTGCTTTCGCCGTAAAGCATTTTTGAAATCTGACACGTTGGCTGGATTCACAACAATTGTAGCTTTAATTTGGTATACTGAATGTGTGATATCATGAAAGTTACATTTTTATAGTAATTTATTTGAATTTGGCGTTCTACAATTTCACTGGGTGTTGGCCAGGTGGGACGCTACCGTCCCACATATCCCAGAGAGGTTAATCCATTTTAGAATAAGGCTGTAACGTAACAAAATGGGACCGGGGTCTGAATACTTTCACGAATGCACTGTACATACAGTAAGCAAGTGCATTGGCGATGTCGTACCCACAGCAACTATTAAAGTATTAAACATTAAAACATTAAAACATTCCCCAGCCAGAAACCGTGGATTGATGGCAGCATTTGCGCGAAACTGAAAGCGCGAACCACTGCTTTTAACCAGGGCAAGGTGACCGGAAACATGACCGAATACAAACAGTGTAGCTATTCCCTCCGCAAGGCAATCAAACAAGCTAAGCGTCAGTATAGAGACAAAGTAGAGTCGCAATTCAACGGCTCAGACACGAGAGGTATGTGGCAGGGTCTACAGTCAATCACGAATTACAAAAAGAAAACCAGCCCCGTTGCAGACCAGGATGTCTTGCTCCCAGACAGACTAAACAACTTCTTTGCTCGCTTTGAGGACAATACAGTGCCACTGCACAATGCACAATGCATCAACGGGGGCAAACTACCTGCCCTGCAGGACACCTACACCACCCGATGTCACAGGAAGGCCATAAAGATCAACAATGACAACAACCACCCGAGCCACTGCCTGTTCACCCCGCTATCATCAAGAAGGCGAGGTCAAACAGGGCCAAACAGTACGTTAAGCAGTTTCTATAATAATCTATATTTATTTATTTTTGAGTGACATAACAATATTTACCATTTGGCGCTTCCCTTTGAGTCAATGTTTTGTGTTCCTTTACTCAACTGGTAGTAAGCACAGGGGAGGCTAAAGAATGTTTTGTACATTTTCTTTATTGAAGACAAATTGTGAAAGCAGGGACCGAGAGACTGAAAAACAGCTTCTATCTCAAGGCCATCAGACTGTTAAACAGCCACCACTAACATTGAGTGGCTGCTGCCATACATGTAAAAAATGTATCACTAGCCATTTTAAACAATGCCACTTAATATAATGTTTACATACCCTACATTACGCATCTCATATGTATATACTGTACTCGATACCATCTACTGCATCTTGCCTATGCCATTCTGTACCATTACTCATTCATATATCTTTATGTACATATTCTTCATCCCTTTACACTTGTGTGTATAAGGTAGCTGTTGTGAAATTGTTAGGTTAGATTACTCGTTGGTTATTACTGCATTATCGGAACTAGAAGCACAAGCATTTCGCTACACTCACATTTGATTTGATTTGATTTGATATACAGCTACAAGCAAACACCAAGGCGGCACTCAGCAAACGGTACAAGATCATGCCCCAACAAGAATCCTCTCAACCAGAAGCAGTCTTTATTGTCACAGATGAATTTAACCAAGCCCGTCTAAAACATATTTCCCCAAAATATCACCAACATCTATCCAGCCCCACAAGAGGATCCAGCATGCTTGACCATGTAAACACAAAGATCCATGAAGCACACAAAGCCATCCCTTGACCCCACTTCCACCAAATCAGATCATGTCTCTCTGTTCCTACTCCCCTCCTACAAGCAGCAACTCAAGAGACAGGCACCAACACAGAGAATAGTGAGGCACTCGACAGAGGAGGGAGACTCAACGCTGCAAGATTGTTTTGAGAATACTGATTGGAATATGGTCAAAGACTCATCCACCTAGGACTCATCCATAAACATTAGTCACAAGCCTCATTGGGAAATTTGTTGGTGATGTTGTACCCACAATAACAATCCGGACATACCCCAACCAAAAACCCTGAATGAACGACTATATCTGAACAATGCTGAGGACCGTACTGCAATATTCAATGTCAGCAGAACGAATCCTGTACAAGGCAAGCAGGTACGACCTCTGCAATCCATCAGGGATGCAAAAAGACAATACACACTCAAACTTTAATTGATGTTTGACATCTCAGAATCGTGCCACATGTGCCAAGGACTACAGACTATCACAGACTACAAAGGCAAATCCAGCTGTGAGGTAGCCACTGGCACCTCCCTCCTAGACGAGCTTAACACATTCTATGCTCACTTCGAGTCAGACAATACCGAGCCATCCTGGAAGATTCTCGCTGATCAGGACAACCAGGTGCTTTCGCTTTCCGAGGCTGACGTGAATAAAACTCTCAAAATAGTGAATACTCACAAAGCCGCTAGCCCAGATGGCTTCCCTGGCCGCATCCTCAGTGTGTTTTGACTAGTTGGCGGGCATCTTGTCGGACATCTACATCTTTAGTCCCCACCTGCTTTAAGGAGGCCACCATCATTCCAGTGCCCAAGAAAAACAAGGTGACATGCCAAATGACTATTCCCAATCTGCCGGAACTTGGTCATCATGAAGTGCTTCGAGAGGCCAGCATGCCGGGCATGGACCCACTCCAATTTGCCTACCACTCCAACCAGAGCCACGGAAATTGGTAGCCAATTTGCCTACCACTCCAATAGAGCCACGGAAGATGCCATTTCCATCGCTGTTCACATGGTCCTATATAACATCTGTTTTTTTATTATCAGTTAAGCACATGGCAAAACACTTCAGAGTGTGGGGTCGACGGTTTCATTATTGGAATAATGAATCGATATTAAATAAACCTGATTGTTTGAAGACATGACCAAGTCTCTCTCAGTACTGAATTTCCACATCAAAGGCCAGCAGCATCATCAAGGACACAACACACACCCCAAACAGCTAGTTTGTCTTTTCTTAGGAAGTTGTGGCTAAAATAAATTGTGTTAGCCACTAATGCTAATCACTAGTTAGCTGGCGAGCTAGCTAGCTAGTTATCTAAATGTTGCTAGTGAGAGCAAATGTAGCTAGCCAGCTAATACAGCCTGACACCAGTGCTGGTGTAGGCCTAGATCAGCATGTTGTTTGTGCAGCGGTATATTCTAAATCATAGAGGAATGCGTAAACATTAATATTTTGCTACATCACAGCTAACTTACATCAAGTTAGAGAAACATTCATGTAACATCTAATTAGGGTTCACTAGGAAACACTGACAAACATTTTAGTTCTTACCCACATTAACCCTTCCTTGGCTTTTTCATTCGTTGTCATGTCAAACAACACTATTCAAACTTCCCACAATATTTAAACTGTTGGTTGAATTTGATTGAACGGTATAAAACAATCAGAATGGCGAAACCCCAATTAATGTATGTGTTGCCACCCTAGGGTTATGCACTACCCATAAAGCATCCGTGTGGCTCAGTTGGTAGAGCATGGCGCTTGCAACGCCAGGGTTGTGGGTTCATTCCCCACGGGGGGACCAGGATGAATATGTATGAACTTTCCAAATTGTAAGTCGCTCTGGATAAGAGCGTCAGCTAAATGACTTAAATGTAAATGTAAATTGAACTTGTATTATCCAGAAACCTACAATCCATCAAATACCATCATACCGTCATAGATATTGTGATGTGATATTTTAGCCATATCGTCCAGACCTACCTCGGTAACATAATTATGAAGATGTAGGTTTACAGATTCTCAGAATCCTTTAAAACCAATAACACAGGAAACCAACAGCAGAATGCTTTTATCCCATTTTAAACCATTCCATGGAACCATAATCTATCAAATGATACAATACAATCTTGTTTTTCTCTCTAATGACATCTCAGAGATGGGCTCGTACTGTGTGTACGTGTGCGCGCATGCGTATGCGAATATTGGTGTGTGTCTGTGTGAATGTGGACATTTACAAGACCTCCTCATAAAAGCCTCTCATAATCATCACCTCCTTCCAACCCCATCCGTTAGACTCGTCCTTGTGCTACCCGAGCAGCGACATGAAAATCCCATCACTATTTCAGAGGCAGGAGAGTACAGAGTACAGCATCTCTGAAGGCCTGGGTAAAATCTGTTTGTTTCCTGACATTCCTGACATAACAATAAGGAAAGAGTTTCATGTTCTGCTAGATACAGTACCTTAAGTCATATACCTTAAGCATCACAAAATAATTGAATCCCACCATGGCATGTTCACTATCTGGATGCTACTACTAATTGTAATTACTACATAAAAAAATAGTCTCACTTCCTGGAAATGATCTTATCCATCGCACTTTCCTCTCTTCGATAGCAGGAAACCTGATTGTCAGAGTGGAGGAGAGAAGACAAAAGGGGCATGGCATTGTTAGTGGTTTCTTCAATCAATAAAAGGAGCCCGGGGGACTGTGTGATTCCAGACGGCCCTGGCTGTGATATCCATTCATTAAGGAACCCCTTTAGTTTCTGGCGGATGGTTCTGGAACTTAGCCCTGGAGTCACTGTGTTTCTGACACTGTGTAATTAGAACTTCCTTCACCGTGGAACTGGAGAGAACACCAAAGACTGGTACTACTACACACAGAGGAACCTTAGAGAACACCTAAGACTGGTGCTATTACACAGAAGAACTGTAGAGAACGCCTAAGAATGGTGCTGTCACACAGAGGAACCGTATGCATACTATGAAAATCAATCTTTCATGAAATCACACATGAAAGACACCAAATTAAAGCTACACATGTTGTGAATCCAGCCAACATGTCTGATTTCAAAAAGGATTTACGGGGAAAGCACACCAAACAATTATGTTAGCTCAGTACATAGCCACAGAAAAACACAGCCATTTTCCCAGCAAAAGATAGTAGTAACAAAAACCAGAAATAGAGATAAAATGAATCACTAACCTTTGAACATCTTCATCAGATGACACTCATATGACATCATGTTACACAATACATGTATGTTTTGTTTGATAATGTGCATATTTATATCCACAAATCTCGGTTTAGATTGGCGCCATGTTCAGAAATGCCTCCAAAATATCCGGAGTAATTACAGAGAGCCACGTCAAATAACAGAAATACTCATCATAAACTTTGATGAAAGATACATGTTTTACATATAATTAAAGATACACTTGTTCCTAATGCAACCGCTGTGTCAGATTTTAAAAAAAACTTTATGTAAAAAGCACACCATGCAATAATCTGAGACGGCGCTCAGATAGTAACAACATTTCTCTGCCATGTTGGAGTCAACAGAAATACGAAATTACATCATAAATATTCCCTTACCCTTGATTATCTTCATCAGAATGCAGTGCCAGGAATCCTAGTTCCACAATAAATTGTTGTTTTGTTCGATAATGTCCATTACTTATGTCCAATTAGCTAATTTTGCTAGCATGTGTAGTGCACGTGTCCAAACACTCGCGCAGATGCAGGCAAACGTTGGACGAAAAATTCAAAAAGTTATATTCCCGGTCGAATAAACTGGTCAAAGTAAGTAGAGAATCAATCTTCAGGATGTTGTTATCATTTATATCCAATAAGGTTCCAACCAGAGAATTCTTTTCAGTCTCTATAAGTAAACGCAAGACGATATAATGAGGAAAGCGCACGACCAAGAACTGGCAATCTGCCAGACCACTGACTCATTCCCCTCCCATCCGTTCCCACAATACAGCATAAGCTTCATTCCACGTTCTACTGACTGTTGCCATCTAGTGGAAGGCGTAGGAAGTGCAAACAGATCCATATATTACAGGGAATTGAATAGGCGATGACTTTAACAACGACCACTCTCAGATTTTTCACTTCCTGTTTGGATTTTTTCTCAGGTTTTTGCCTGCCATATGAGTTCTGTTATACTCACAGACATCGATCAAACAGTTTTAGAAACGTCAGAGTGTTTTCTATCCAATATTAATAATAATATGCATATATTAGCCTGTGGGACAGTTCCCTATGGGCAAGAAATTCATCCAAAAGTGAAAATGCTGCCCCCTATACAAAAGAAGTTAACGAACGTGCAGTACGTAGCGCACATAGGCACTAAACAAAACAATATCCCACCACGCAGGTGGGAAAAGGGACACACTAAGTATGATCCCCAATTAGAGGCAACGATATTCAGCTGCCTCCAATTGGGAACCATACTCACACACCAACATAGAACTATAATAACTAGAAACCCCCCCTAGTTACGCTCTGACCTATTACACCATAGAGAACCCCGAGGGCTCTCTATGGTCAGGGCGTGACACATCTGGTTCCTCGCTGTCTTCCACGCGTCATTCAACACGCTTGTGGGCGTGCTGGCAGGGTGTACTGTTTTTTATTCTGTATATATGAATTACAAAGCAGCCTTTACTTAAATCATGTTTCTAGTCTATTGCATAGTTACAATGTGTAATCATTGATGTTCCAGGAGCAGGAGTGATAAACACTGTTGAAGTGTATAATTGTAATACATATACATGCAGACACAGCATCATTCACAG
Source organism: Salvelinus alpinus (assembly GCF_045679555.1). Classification (NCBI taxonomy): domain Eukaryota; kingdom Metazoa; phylum Chordata; class Actinopteri; order Salmoniformes; family Salmonidae; genus Salvelinus; species Salvelinus alpinus. Next base: position 33,045,710 of record NC_092092.1, read on the forward strand.
AATGGAGTTTGATACATCTGGTACTTGCTAAATAGAGATTTTCGTAAATTAACTTTATGACAAAACAATATGCACAATCGTTTGTCTCTACATTAACTAACATATTTCTCTCAATTGTACATTTTTTGCTTGACTCGTTATGACGTTATGACTACTTACATTTGCTTCCCCCGTAATGTTTTGTCAGCCATCTTGCTGAAGAAAGTCACCAGGGAGCGGTGGCTAACGTCAAATTCGTCATTGGAACCACTCGATATGATTGGTCATATAAAAACCTTGGTACTCAAATGCATAATGAGTGCTCTAACTCCCCCTTGTGGTGGTCTGGAGCAATGAAGCCGTGACGCTGGGTACCTCTAAGTCCCGCAGTATAAACTCGCAACTTTTAAAGGAGGAACCACTGTACTTACCCGTATTTCTGTCTGAGGTTATCCCACCAAACAAAGTGACCCACCCCTCTCACTTTGATCCAGGAGAGACTGACTGCCCCCTCTTATTGAAGCCACGGAAGTTCAAGGCCGACAAACGGTACTGAAGGCATTGTAAGCAGAAAGTAGGATCCCCCATTATAGTGAATGGAAAAATAACAATCTTCGTGGTCAATCTTCATGCAAGTAAAACTGTTTCTAAGATAATCATGGTAACAATAATTGCTTCTAATAAACCAGATGTATGTCCTTGAACTGATTATTTAAAAATCGCACACAGAAGATAGAAGGATTAGATGCTAATGACAGTCTGCAGTACCCCGGTCGGTCTTCAACTTGAGTTATGGTATCATGTGGTCATTGGCAATGTCCATTCATAAATACACTCATTGCTTTGATCCCTCATTCTCTCCACATGCTGACTCAAGATGCCATTGAATCTGACAGCAGCTAATCATTCACATCAAAGGGACAGATTAACCCGACCCGATCGCTATTCGCTCCCCAGTACTTCAAATATACACACCTCTTCCTGCTTCATTGTTGACACACAGGGTTTTCATCAGAGCCGAATTAAGACCTTCCACGTGTTCCGCAGACTCTGACGTTCCACAGACAATGCAGGGTTGCCACAAAACAAATCTGTCCATGGCTTTCAATAATAGCTCCTATAGTGGTGTCGGTTTGAATTACAACAGGCAGACATTACAGAGAGTGGATTTGTAATACCAACCAGCGGTCTAAAAAAAGTCTCAAACAGATTAGAAGGTGATTTAAGACCCCTTAATCTCATAAAGCTGGAAAGGAAACACACATTGGGATTGGGGCTGAGGAACCTAATGCTGGTGAATTCCCACGCCATCACAAAGGCTCCTCTGTGTTTTCAACCCACATACTTTCCTCTGTACACAGTAAGCCCTTTTGGAATTCACAGTGGGACACTTGAACACCAACCTGCAGCTTTACAGACACAGAAGAGATATGGAGGTGGAAGACAAAACATGAGGAGAAGAGGACCGCTTCCATTTTCAAATCAAATCAAGGAGGGGAGGCAGAGGAGAGATGGAAATGAAAGAGAAGAAAGGTGAGGAGAGTCAGAGGAGGAGGAAAAGACTGAAGTGAAGGACTGTTTAAAATCTAACTTGGAGGGACGACGCAGAGGAGAGGTGGAAGTGCAAAGGAGGGCAAGAGAAGAACAGAAGGACTGATGAGAAATACTAGCCAGCAAAAGTTAGATGTTTGAGATATCCTATGGAAGGGAGAGAGGAGAGAGAGAGGAGGAGAGGACAAGGAGAAAGAACAATGGAGTGTTTTTAAATAGAAGCCTCCAGATAGAAGCAGCAGATCAACAGAAGGAGTCCTCTTTGCTTAATAGGGCATATCGGAATATCGTATCCGTGGAAACTGGAGAATAATCACAAGTCTGGTCAGGCGCAGAGAGACAGATACCATATGCTAATGTTTGACTATCCTCCTCAGTCTCAAAGAAATTATCAAGGCCAAGTTGAACACTGCAACGCATTAGTGCCATTAGTGCACACATTGTCTAACAGGCAAAACCACAAGTCCTCCTCCCTTCTTTATTTGGCACAGGTCCTAACTATCTCTCATGAAGGTGCTATAGTCTCGTTATTAGTCAGGAGGACTGGTGGAAAGTGATTTGATCCTGGTCTGTCATCTTAACAGAGTTGAATGGGGCTAGGAGTTTTTCCTGACTACAAGACCTGACCTGGTGGAATGGGCTATAACTAGGACCCAAAGCTATTCCTAGTCAGTCATATCGTGAAGAAAAACTCAGATTCACCCTTCACGAGGAAATCGAAATTGTATTAATGGGATTAATTATCACTAATTCCAAGTCTAATTCCTGTTGTATAGTTTCAGCGGGAGAGTCTCCAAAGAGGGCTTTGAGTCTATCCTAAACAATGGTTATGGGGTGCAATTGTGCTGAATCATACCAAGAGGGGAATTTGCCTATGATTATCTTGTCACTGGAGAATGGGTTATTTCTCTGTGGTGAAAATGGGTTGGTTTGAGTTTTGTGAAGAACTCCCATTCCCCCAACCCCAGCAATATATCCTACTGCTCCTCAACACAAGAAAATACATCCTCATCCCCAGCCTAACCAGCGCCAAAAAACTACAACAACATGTGTCTCCACCACTGGAGCTGTCTGCAGTGAGTCTTTGGGGTCCCATAGCTGCACTAGTCCGCTAATTGGCTACTAAAAGACCACTAAACGTCTTTACATAGCTCAGATCAGCTTTAAAACACTCCCCCAATTAACTGACAGATGAAGACTGCTTATCTGAGCACTTAGTACTAATGTGAAGCAGGTTGGATGTGGTTAATTAAAAAGGTCATCTAAAGAGGGAGGGAGAAGGACGCCTTGGTTGTGTGGGGCTCATAGAGACTGGGGTAATGTCACTGGGGAACATGTTCTCAGAAAATGTGTTTTTCAATCAAACGAGGCGACAGCCTCTTGTTGAGGTTCATACCCAGTAAATGTCAACAAGAAATGTGTATTGTCTCTATGAAGAAAGTTTGAAAAGAAAGACACACACAGCCTTACTATACCACAAATTACATCTACAACAACAATGCATTATATTTGCATTGACACACAGTGTGCCAATGATCTATAACCTTGCAGTGCAGATATATGGCACCCAATTACCCATTCCTCTCTCTTCTCTCAGAGAGAGAGAGAGAGAGAGAGAGAGAGAGAGAGAGAGAGAGAGAGAGAGAGAGAGAGAGAGAGAGAGAGAGAGACCAAATATATCCCTGGCTATGATGAAGAATAGGTAGAAGCATTATGTTTGTGGTTTTCGTCCCTTTGATGTCTTCAGTGGTGCAGTTACCCATGACACTACTTTTATGGGTAATAACACAAGCAATTTTCTCTTTGCGTTCCCTCGGCCTCAAAACCACTATCACTATTTACCTTGGCTTTGTCAAAATATTGAAGGGATTGGTTGATTTCCTTTTGAGTTCCCCCTAAATGCACATGATAGCATAGTTGACTGGCAAAACGCAGCACTTCAAAACTTCAAACGAGACTCAGGAGATAAAAGAAATGCAAAACACCTCTCAAGTTCCTCTGCTTCCATAATTTTAAGAATCTCTCTACACCAGGTTGTATCTCAAGCTACACTTGATTGAAAAAACTACTGTTTTTTATTTTAATGTAGTGTACTGTAAACAATACCAAAACCATATAAACTCAGCAAAAAAAGAAACGTCCCTTTTCAGGACCCTGTCTTTCAAATATAATTCGTAAAGATCCAAATAACTTCACAGATCTTCATTGTAAAGGGTTTAAACACTGTTTCCCATGCTTGTTCAATGAACTATAAACAATTAATGAACATGCACCTGTGGAAGGGTCGTTTAAGACACTAACAGCTTACAGACGGTAGGCAATTAAGGTCACAGTTATGAAAACTTATGACACTAAAGAGGCCTCTCTACTGTCTCTGAAAAACACCAAAAGAAAGATGCCCAGGGTCTATGTTCATCTGTGTGAACGTGCCTTAGGCATGCTGCAAGGAGGCATGAGGACTGCAGATGTGGCCAGGGCAATAAATTGCAATGTCTGTACTGTGAGACGCCAAAGACAGCGCTACAGGGAGAAAGGACGGACAGCTGATCGTCCTCGCAGTGGCAGACCATGTGTAACAACACCTGCACAGGATCGGTACATCCGAACATCACACCTGCGGGACAGGTACAGGATGGCAACAACAACTGCCCGAGTTACACCAGGAACGCACAATCCCTCCATCAGTGCTCAGACTGTCCGCAATAGGCTGAGAGAGGCTGGACTGAGGGCTTGTAGGCCTGTTGTAAGGCAGGTCCTCACCAGACATCACAGGCAACAACGGCGCCTGTGGGCACAAACCAACTGTCGCTGGACCAGACAAGACAGGCAAAAAGTGCTCTTCACTGACGAGTTGTGGTTTTGTCTCACCAGGGGTGATGATCGGATTCACGTTCATCGTCGAAGGAATGGGCGTTACACTGAGGCCTGTACTCTGGAACGGGATCGATTTGGAGGTGGAGGGTTCGTCATGGTCTGGGGCGATGTGTCACAGCATCATCGGACTGAGCTTGTTGTCATTGCAGGCATTCTCAACTCTGTTCGTTACAGGAAAGACATCCTCCTTCCTTATGTGGTACCCTTCCTGCAGGCTCATCCTGACATGACCCTCCAGCATGGCAATGCCACCAGCCATACTGCTCATTCTGTGCGTGATTTCCTGCAAGACAGGAATGTCAGTGTTCTGCCACGGCCAGCGAAGAGCCCGGATCTCAATCCGTGAGTGAGGGCTAGGGCCATTCCCCACAGAAATGTCCGGGAACTTGCAGGTGCCTTGGTGGAAGAGTGGGGTAACATCTCACAGCAAGAACTGGCAAATCTGGTGCAGTCCATGAGGAGGAGATGCACTGCAGTACTTAATGCAGCTGGTGTCCACACCAGATACTGACTGTTACTTTTGATTTTGAGCCCCCCCTTTTGTTCAGGGACACATTGTTCAATTTCTGTTAGTCACATGTCTGTGGAACTTGTTCAGTTTATGTCTCAGTTGTTGAATCTTGTTATGTTAAGTTTTCTGAAAATAAACGCAGTTGACAGTGAGAGGACGTTTCTTTTTTTGCTGAGTTTAGCAAATGGTTGAGGAAACATAAGTCAAATAACAATATGTAAACGTACCCTTATGTATTGATTTGGGTATGCTCTGAAGTTAATCTCTGGAGTTAACCTTTAAAGTCTAGACTTTGTTTACATCACATACATAATGCATGATCTGATGTTTCAGTTAACCCCTTTATTCAGTAGAACATGCCAGTGACTTCTGTGGATACCATACAATTATGACTCATCATTTTCAACACACTTGAAGTTGCCGCCACTATTTTGAACTCATTTCTGTATTACCTAACATCCTCCAAAAACCGATGTACGGCTCCTTATAAATATTGATTAATCGTGCGTGCACATCTCCACCTTCCTTCGTGTGCATAGCCTATATGGTGCCTGTCACAGTCCACCCTCCATGATTTGTAAACAAACCAAAAAGTCAGGGTCAGGGTAGCTTCGCTACAGAGCTCAGTACAGCTATTGTACGACAAGGCGAAGGACCAACCAGTCTCTTCCTCCTTTTTATGCAACGGAATTGAATGAAGTATGCAAGCATGACTGTATGTCGATTTGGATAAAAGCATCTGCTAAATGGCATATATTATATTATTCAGCTGTTTTTATGATAACTGTCACGACTTCTGCCAAAGTCGATGCCTCTCCTTGTTCGGGCGGTGTTCGGCGGTCAACGTCGCCGGTATTCTAGCCATCGCTGATCCATTTTTAATTTTCCATTTGTATTGTCTTGTTTTCCCACACACCTGGTTTCATTTCCCTCATTATGTGTTGTATATTTAGCCCTCTGTTTCCCCCATGTCTTTGTGCGTGATTGTTTATTGTTAGGTCGGTACGTTTCCGGCTGGTTAATTCCCGGGTGCTGTTTTACCCGTGTTTAGTGGCAACCGTTATTTTGTTTGCACATTGGGTTTGTTACTTTGTGCTATTGCCTTTATTAAAGTGCGTTGTTCACTTATCTCTGCTCTCCTGCGCCTGACTTCATGCACCAGCTACACCCACCGCCTGACAATAAGGTAATTATCTGAAGAGTAAAGGTTAGGTTAGTTAGGAGCTACTGTACTTGAAATGTAGCTATTTAACTACACAACAGCTGGAACTACCAAGCTGAATGTTTACAAGTAATCCCACTAGCTGGCTACCAAAATAACAGTTGGCCCTAAAGCTTTTTGTAGGGAGCCAAGGTAAGCAACTGTATCAGTGATGTACACTAGCTAGAATGTCGACAAATATATTTATAGCTAGCTACAAATATAACTGCAGTACACTGTAGTATAACTGTAGTTAGAGTGCAGTATAACAGCAGTATGTGTTACAGGTCCCAGTTTTGGGACTGGTGCAGCAGATAATAGTTCATGTAACACAGGATAAATGATGAAACAGGTGAAAGTGGCTTCTCTTTCAAAGGTTCTCTTTTATTCAACATTCACTGTAGTGCAAATTGTCTTTTTCTGTCTTTTCATTGTATTTCAGTGTTTTTAAAATGTTTCTTTAGAGTGTATTTAATAATCTGTCTCATAAATCCCTGACATCATTTCATAAACATATCAAAAATACATCAGTTTACGCATCAAAAATATTAAATTCCAATCCAATTCACATCCTAAAAAAATCTTTACATTTATACACAACACATTTACTCTTAACTTGAATTCATCTGTTTAGGTTATAACTCTTCTACTTGGCTGGTTACTGTTTGTAATGATTTGTCTGCTGGGCTATGTTCTCAAATAATCGTAAGGTATGCTTTCGCCGGAAAGCATTTTTTAAATCTGACACCGTGGTTGGATTCACAATAAGTTAATCTTTAAACCTATGTAAAATATGTTTTGTTTTCTGAATTTTTATAATGAGTATTTCTGTATTTGCGCCCTGCAGTTTCACTGGCTGTTGAAGAGGTGGGACGCTACCGTCTCACGTACCCTAGAGAAGTTAACCAACAAGGCAGTTTTAAGAAAAAAAAGAAAGGTAAAAAAAGAAAGAAAAGTAACAAATAATTAAAGAGCAGCAGTAAAATAACAATAGCGAGGCTATATACAGGGGATACCGGTACAGAGTCAATGTGCGGGGGCACCGGTTAGTTGAGGTAATATGTACATGTAAGTAGAGTTATTAAAGTGATAATAACAGAGAGTAGCAGCAGGGTAAAAGGGGGGGGGGTTAATGCAAATAGTCTGAGTAGCCATTTGATTAGATGTTCAGGAGTCTTATGGCTCAGAGAGTATTATAACCTCTGTAGTGCATTGCGGTCGGAGGCCGAGCAGTTGCCATACCAGGCAGTGATGCAACCCATCAGGATGCCCTCGATGGTACAGCTGTAGAACCTTTTTGAGGATCTGAGGACCCGTGCCAAATCTTTTCAGTCTCCTGAGGGTTTTGTCATGCTCTCTTCACGACTGTCTTGGTGTGCTTGTACCATGTTAGTTGGTTGGTGAGGTGGACGCCAAGGAACTTGAAGCTCTCAACTTGCTCCACTACAGCCCCGTCGATGAGAATGGGGGCGTGCTCAGTCCTCCTTTTCCTGTAGTCCACAGTCATCTCCTTTGTCTTGATCACATTGAGGGAGAGGTTGATGTCCTGGCACCACACAGCACATTTAACATGCTGGTAGACATTAGGTAAAACGGATTTAAGTTTCCCTGCATTAAGGTCCCCGGCCACTCTGGATGAGCCTTTTCCAGTTTGCTTATGGCCGTATACAGCTCATTGAGTGCGGTCTTAGTGCCAGCATTTGTGGTGGTAAATAGACAGCTACGAAGAAAACTCTTGGTACATAGTGTGGTCTTCAGCTTATCATGAGATACTCTACCTCAGGGATGCAAAACCTCGAGACTTCCTTAGACATTGTGCACCAGCTGTTGTTTACAAATATACATAGACCGCCACCCCTTGTCTTACCAGAGGCTGCTGTTCTATCCTGCCGATACCTGCCAGCTGTATGTTATTCATGTCGGCAATCAGCCACGACTTGGTGAAACATGAGATATTAGTTTTTCATGTCCCGTTGGTAGGATATACATGCTTGTAGTTCGTCAAATTTATTATCCAGTGATTGTACGTTGGCCAATAGTACCCATGGCAAAGGCAGATTAGCCACTCATCGCCGAATCCTCACTCTGATCTCCTTCCGCGATACCTCAGTCTCTTTCTCCCGCAAATGACACGAATGAGGGTATATTCGGGTGTCTGGAGTGAATCCCTCTCGTCTGAATCGTTAAAGAAAAATGATTCATCCAGTTCAAGTAATCGCTGTTCTGATTTCCAGAAGCTCTTTACGGTAATAAGAGACGGTAGCAGCAACATTCTAATAAATATAAGTTACAATGTAAAAAACAAACAAAATAGCACGGTTGGTTAAAAGCCCATAAAACGGCAGCCATCTCCTCCGGCATCATCTTACCTCTGCTGCAGAGGATAAGTTAATTAGAGTTAACTGCACCTCAGATTGCAGCCCAAGTAAATGCTTCACAGAGTTCAAGTAACAGACACATCTCAACATCAACTGTCCAGAGGAGACTGCGTAAATCAGGCCTTCATGGTCAAATTTCTGCAAAGAAACCACTACTAAAGGATACCAATAAGAAGAAGCGACTTGCTTGGGCCAAGAAACATGAGCAATAGACATTAGACCGGTGGAAATCTGTCCTTTGGTCTAATAAGTCCAAATTTTAGATTTTTGGTTCCAACCGCTGTGTCTCTGTAAGACGCAGAGTAGGTGAATGGATGATCTCCGCATGCGTGGTTCCCACCGTGAAACATGGAGGAGGAGGTGTGGTGCTTTGCTGGTGACACTGTCTGTGATGTATTTAGAATTCGAGGCACGCTTAACCAGCATGGCTACCACAGCATTCTGCAGCGATACGCCATCCCATCTGGTTTGCGCTTAGTGGGACTGTCATGTGTTTTTCAACAGGACATTGACCCAACACACCTCCAGGCTGTGTAAGGGCTATTTGACCAAGATGGAGAGTGATGTAGTGCTGCATAAGATGAATTGGCCTCCACAATCAACCGACCTCAACCCAATTGAGATGGTTTGGGATGAGTTGGACTGCAGAGTGAAGGAAAAACAGCCAACAAGTGCGCAGTGTATGTGGGAACTCCTTCAAGACTGTTGGAAAAACATTCCAGGTGAAGCTGGTTGAGATAATGCCAAGAGTGTTGAAAGCTGTCATCAAGAAAAAGGGTGGCTACTTTGAAGAATCTGAAATATAACATATATTTAGATATGTTTAACACTTTTTGGGTTACTACATGATTTCATGTGTTATTTCATAGTTTTGATGTCTTCACTATTATTTTACAATTTAGAAACTAGTAAAAATAAAGAAAAACCCTTGGTTGGTGTTTCCAAACTTTTGACTCGTACAGTATATTTATCATTCCAGGCCTGTACTTAATGTTAAACCGGAAATCTGACAGGTCTCCAACGCAGCGGTGGCCAACAGCATTAAACTTTGCGGTGCTTATGACATAGGTTAGGGAGTTGTTATATGTATAAATGGCAAAGTGCGTAGAATAGGTAGTCCCTAAACTTTTCACACACTGCCCATTTTAGAGCAAGGAACTCAAGCTTTCCACTGTGCAAATTGTAGTTCCTCATAGCTGGTGTCAATGTTCTTAATCCATATCTGATGACTCTCGACTTCCCATCCTGTTGCTGATAAAGGACGGCTCCGAGGCCCTTCTCTGAAGCGTCGGTATGCAGTACGTGTGGTAGGTCAACGTTAGGGTATGCCAACACAGGTGGTTTCACAAGCATGTCAACGAGTTGTTCAAGTGCGCTCTGTGTTCGCCTGTCCAGTCCACAGGCGTCCTGGAGGACAGCTGGGGGCATTTGGTCTTTTCTTTGCGTGGTTGTACTTGTCGCTTTCCAGATTTTACTTGGAGCAGCTCATAGTGGCTTGGCGATTCGAGAAAATTCCTAGACGTATGATCTGTAGTAGCTGAGGAAACCAAGGATCCTCCTGACGTCGCCCACTGTCTGTGGTGTCTTGGTTTTCAGGGACAGCACCTCTTCCAGGTCCTTAGGGTCAATCCTCACCCCTTCGGCCGACACGAGGTGCCCCACGTACCGGACCTCCCAGCGGAAGAGTTCGCACTTCTCTTGCTAGAATTTCACTCCAAGATGTTGGAGAGCCTTGAGGACTTTGTGGATTCCGTCCACATGCATAGCAAAGAACATCGTCCAGGTATGGTATGAAACATTCGTCCCTGAGGGAGCTCAGCATCTCCTCCATTCTCCTCTGCAATACTGTGGGTGTGTTGGAGAGTCCAAACGGAATTCTCACCTATTCATAGAGTCCCCAGGGGGTGATGATGGCGGTGAGATGTCAGGAACCCTCTACTGTGAAACCTTGATAGTAGGCTTTACCCTGGTCTAAGATGCTGAACCAGGAGTAGCCACCAAGGGTCAGGTATTGGATTCTGGGAAATGGGTGCCTGTCAGGTACCGTCTTCTGGTTTAACAGGTGGTAGTCAGAACAGAGGTGCAACGTTCCATCCTTTTTACGGACGCACACAACAGGAGCGGAGTAAGGAGACTTTCACTATCAACCCCTTCATCAGGAGATCCACCCCTTCATCAGGAGATCCTTTTCACACGTACCAACAAACAGGTGTGATCATTCTATAGTGGTCCCTGTTGCGTAAGATCAAACCGGTATGATTAGAACGTTTGATTAGAATGCTTATTTAGAACATCCATTTTCGATTGACGCAACAATCAGCATTTGAGCTGGCAACACTTTTTTCACAGAAAAATTTTGCACAAAGTTATTTCCAGAATGTGACCAGTTTATTTTTGGATGCAATGTTCAGACATTCACAGAAGTAGCTACAGCATAACACAATCATCCAAACCGGAAAAATGTAGGCTACATTTATCCTTGCGCTAACTGAGGAAAGATTGACGTAACGCAAGTGGTCATATGTTTATAACTCTTGGCTGACAGAAACTACAATATGAATTAGCTAATAGCAATAACTATTTATAATTAATCATATCACGTGTGAGCTCCAGAATGTTTGTTTTTTCGCATCAACCAAAGATAATAGAGGAGACAAGATGAGTTTGGTCTGTTAATTGTATGCATGTTGAAGGGGGTGTGTCGCCTATGATCATGGACTTCCCTTCATTCACTTCCGGTTACCCAAAAGATGAGCGAACCATTCCTTCACCGCATGATAACATCTTTGGTCTGATAGATTACGTGACACCCAGAATGCATTGTATATTGCCAACAAACATGGCACCACACGTAGCTGGCAAATAGCTTAGCTCAGTATAATCAGTACAACCTTCAAAAAAGTATTTTACACACATCATCGGTGTCTATTACAATATATGCAATAATCGGAAGGCATTATTTGTCACCAGTACTTGTGAATAAAACACACATACATACATACATACATACATACATACATACATACATACATACATACATACATACATACATACATACATACATACATACATACAGTATGCGCCTACAGTAGAAACGATATACAGAAAATAAGGAACTTACTGTGATAGGAACGCACACATGTCCAAAGTTATTATTTGTGAGGAAAACAACAAGGAAGTTAAAGCGATCGCCAGCAGGAAAATGTTCCAATTCTTGCAAGACTGTGCAAATATATACATACTTGATCTGCACAAACTTGAATGACGTGCGGGGGGCTCTCCTCGAAGAGAGAAGTTTATCTGCTCAGTAAAGCCTCAAACATAAATTGTCCGCAACGCTGAATGTGAATTAATGAGGAGGCGGAACACACCTCAATTCAAACTGTTGTTAGAAAATACAACTAGTTAGAAAATCATTTGAAGTAGACAAGTTGAAACAGCCTATAGATAACTAGCAGGCAGCGCGTGTTAACTTTCCTGTAGCGTAATAATCACATTTTGGAACAGTGAGTGCATTCTGACATCACGTGCATAAAACAACTAACGCTGGGGCGACCGTTAGAGATATTTGGAACTCATGTGTGAAAAGGTTAACTTCTTTGAACAATGGCTTCGGGACTGACGAGTACGCTTTCTGCACAGGAATGTCATCTTTGAGGTTGAGTGACATTTGCAGACGTGGAATACACCGAAGGTCATTGCTGTCTCGAGCAAATGCTGCTGATTCTTCATATAACATCTTCTTGGCTGTCTCTTGCTGCCTCTCATCTAGGTGACTGATGTCAACTGGCGGGTGCCACAGTTGGTGGGGTGGTAATGCTGTTGACCTTCACATTGAACTCTGATTTGCTGGATGAGTCTGTTTCAACCACCTTCTGAATGTGCTGAACACTGCCCAGAAATGTATTTTGTAGCAGGATGATGTTGTGTTTTGTGTTGTTGCCTACCGGCACTGCTACATATGGCCTCCTTGGGTCCTAGATTTCTAGCAAGCCTTCAGCCATATCCAGTTGCTGTAGCATACTGTTTTCATCTGGCTCAAACAACACCGGGGCTTCGGATTGGTCCATACTAGGCGGAACTCTACAATTAACCCAAGCTACCTAGCCAGCGGCGATGACTACGTCCTGTTGGCCACCTCTCAGGTGTCCTTGCTGCACATTGGGTTTTATGGTCTAGGTACAGCTCACAATGGTCTTTGGTTTGTCAATTGGGACAGAGATGGCCCCACAGAGTAGGATAATGAGGGTAGGTATGAGTCTCTCTGGTTGCCCTTGGACCAGTTCTTCAAGTATGCTGAAACCAAGCATTGGCCTCTCCAGTGGTAGACTACTCACTAGAAAAGGGATGTTGATTGACAGGCAACCAAACCAATGAAAGGGATGAGGTCTCCATTTACTGCATACACCTCCAGCTCTTCATCATCGTTAATGATTTCAATGAGTGGTCTGATATCAATATCAGGTAGGTATTTGTCTTTCCAAATACAATATATCATGCTGACTTGAGCTCCTGTGTCAAGCAAAGCACTCACTGCTAAGCCAATGAAGATACATTGGGTCAGGGCTTTTCTCCCCATGGGTCTTGCAACATTTTCATTTTTAGCAGCTGGTGGGTCTTGTGAGGGTAAAGTGGAGGTCTTTCGCGGCCTACATATATGTTGTACGCTGACAACTTCTGTTGTGATACAAGGAGGAGTATTGGTATTACTCCATGGCTCTGTTCTTTGGACACTATTAGCGTGGCATGGTTGTCAGGGCCTGGTCAATGGGCATCCCCCTGCAGTGACCGGCTCCAGTTTTCCTAGCGCTTTGGTTTCTTTAGACAGCCCATGCATGGCCCTGTGACCTTCCTCACCGCAAACTACAATTAGATAGACCCTGTTCGACACATTGTGAACAGCCTTAAGGTTTCTCTCTTCTAGGCAGCATTATTTTACTCGTGGAACATCGGCACATATGATCTGATTGCCGTTGCGGTATTGACTGTTTCATTGAATCGATTATGCCGATGAGTGCATCTAGTTTGTATACAGAAACCCATAGTAGCATATAGTAGTATACAGAAACCCAGCCTAAAACCCCAAAAAGCAGCAAGCAATGCAGATGTAGAAGCACGGTGGCTAGGAAAAACTCCCTAGAAAGGCCAGAACCTAGGAAGAAATCTAGAGTGGAACCATGCTCTGAGAAGTGGCCAGTCCTCTTCTGGCTGTGCTGGGTGGAGATTATAACAGTACATGGCCAAGATGTTCAAACGTGCATAGATGACAAGCAGGGTCAAATAATAATAATCACAGTGGTTTTCAAGGGTGCAACAGGTCAGCACCTCACGATTAAATGTCAGTTGGCTTTTCATAGCTGATCATTCAGAGTTAGATACAGCAGGTGCGGAAGAGAGAGAGAGTCGAAAACAGCAGGTCCGGGACAAGGTAACACGTCCGGTGAACAGGTCAGGGTTCCATAGCCACAGGCAGAACAGTTGAAACTGGAGCAGAAGCACGACCATGTGGACTGGGGACAGCAAGGAGTCATCAGGCTAGTTAGTCCTGAGGCATGGTCCTAGGGCTCAGGTCCTCTGAGAAAAGAGAGAAAGAGAGATAGAGAAAGAGAGAGTTAGATGGAGCATACTTAAATTCACCCAGGACACCGGATAAGACAGGAGAAGTACTCCAGATATAACAGACTGACCCTAGCCCCCGACACATAAACTATTGCAGCATAAATACTGGAGGCTGAGACAGGAGGGGTAGGGAGATACTGTGGCCCCGTCCAACGATACCTCCGGACAGGGCCAAACAGGCAAGATATAACCCCACCCACTTTGCCAAAGCACAGCCACCACACCACTAGAGGGATATCCTCAACCACCAACTCACCATCCTGAGACAAGGCCGAGTATAGCCCACAAAGATCTCCGCCACGGCACAACCCAAGGGGGGGCGCCAACCCAGACAGGAAGATCACGTCAATGACTCAACCCACTCAAGTGACGCACCCCTCCCAGGGACGGTATGAAAGAGCACCAGTAAGCCAGTGACTCAGCCCCTGTAATAGGGTTAGAGGCAGAGAATCCCAGTGGAGAGAGGGGAACCGGCCAGGCAGAGACAGCAAGGGAGGTTCGTCGCTCCAGTGCCTTTCCGTTCACCTTCACACCCCTGGGCCAGACTAAACTCAATCATAGGACCTACTGATGAGATGAGTCTTCAATAAAGACATAAAGGTCGAGACCACGTCTGCATCTCTCACATGGATAGGCAGACCATTCCATAAAAATTGAGCTCTATAGGAGAAAGCCCTGCCTCTAGCTGTTTGCTTAGAAATTCTAGGGACAATAAGGAGGCCTGCATCTTGTACGTGTAGGTATGTACGGCAGTACCAAATCGGAAAGATAGGTAGGAACAAGCAAATATAATGCTTTGTAGGTTAGCAGTAAAACCTTGAAATCAGCCCTAGCCTTAACAGGAAGCCAGTTAGAGGCTAGCACTTGAGTAATATGATAATATTTTTGGGTTCTAGTCAAAATTCTAGCAGCCGTGTTTAGCACAAACTGAGGTTAATTTAGTGCTTTATCCGGGTAGCCGGAAAGTAGTACATTGCAGTAGTCTAATCTAGAAGTGACAAAAGCATGGATAAATTGTTCTACATTTTTGGACAGAAAGTTTCTGATTTTCGCAATGTTACGTAGATGGAAAAAAGCTGTCATTGAAACAGTCTTGATATGTTCGTCAAAAGAGAGATCAGGGTCCAGAGTAACACTGAGGTCCTTCACAGTTTTATTTGAGACAACTGTACAACCATCAAGATTAATTGTCAGATCCAACAGAAGATCTCTTTGTTTCTTGGGACTTAGAACAAACATCTCTGTTTTGTCCGAGTTTTAAAGTAAAACATTTTTCGCCATCCACTTCCTTATGTCTGAAACACAGGCTTCCAGGGAGGGCAATTTTGGGGCTTCACCATGTTTCATGGAAATGTACAGCTGTGTATCGTCCTCATAGCAGTGAAAGATAACATAATGTTTTCGAATGACATCACCGAGAAGTAAAATATATAGTGACAACAATTGTGGTCCTAAAACGGAACCTTGAGGAACACCGACATTTACAGTTGATTTGTCAGAGGACAAACCATCCACAGAGACAAACTGATATCTTTCCAACAGATAAGATCTAAACGAGGCCAGAACTTGTCCGTGTAGACCAATTTGGGTTTCCAATCTCTCCAAAAGAATGTGGTGATCGATGGTATCTAAAGCAGCACTAAGGTCTAGGAGCACGAGGACAAATGCAGAGCCTTGGTCTGACGCCATTAAAAGGTAATTTACCACCTTCACGAGTGCAGTCTTAGTGCTATGATGGGGTCTAAAACCAAACTGAAGCGTTTCGTATACATTGTTTGTCTTCAGGAAGGCAGTGAGTTTTTGCACAACAGCTTTTTCAATTTTCTTTGAGGGGAATAGGAGATTCAATATAGGCCAATCTTTTTTTGTATTTTCTGGATCAAGGTTTGGCTTTTTCAAGGGAGGCTTTATTACTGCCACTTTTATTGAGTTTGGTACACATCCGGTGGATAGGGAGGCGTTTATTATGTTCAACATAGGAGGGCCAAGCACAGGAAACAGCTCTTTCAGTAATTTAGTTGGAATAGTGTCCAGTATGCAGCTTGAAGGTTTAGAGGCCATGACTAGTTTCATCAATTTGTCAAGAGATATAGTATTAAAAAACTTGAGTGTCTCCCTTGATTCTAGGTCCGTCCTGACAGTGTTGTGCAGACTCAGGACAACTGAGCTTTGGAGAAATATGCAGATTTAAAGAGGAGTCCGTAATTTGCTTTTTAATGATCATGATCTTTTCGTCAAAGAAGTTCCTGAATTTATTACTGCCGAAGTGAAAGCCATCCTCTCTTGGGGAATGCTGCTTTTTAGTTAGCTTTGCGACAGTATCAAAAATGCATTTTGGATGATCGAGCAGCAGTGAGGGCTCTTCGATACTCCAATTTGCTGGAAGCTTGCTTCAGGGCTTGGGTATTTTCTGTATACCAGGGAGCTAGTTTCTTATGAGAAATGTTTTTTGTGTTTAGGGGTGCGACTGCATCTATGGTTAGTTCCTCAGTTAGATGGTCAACCGATTTTTGTACTCAGGCATCCTTGGGTAGATGGAGGGAGTCTGGAAGGGCATCTAGGAATCTTTGGGTTGTCCGAGAATTTATAGCATGTCTTTTGATGATCCTTGGTTGGGGTCTAAGCAGATTATTGGTTGTGATTGCAAACGTATTAAAATGGTGGTCCGATAGTCATAGTCCAGAATTATGTGGAAAAACATGAAGATCCACAATATTTATTCCACGGGACAAAACTAGGTCCAGAGTATGACTGTGTGTGGCAGTGAGTAGGTCCGGAGACATGTCGGACAAAACCCACTGTGTCGATGATGACTCAGAAAGCCTTTTGGAGTGGGTCTGTGGACTTTTCCATGTGAATATTAAAGTCACCAAAAATGTGAATATTATCTGCCATTACTAAGGTCCGATTGGAATTCAGGGAACTCAGTGAGGAAGGCTGTATACGGCCCAGGAGGCCTGTAAACAGTAGCTATAAAAGTGCTTGAGTAGGCTGCATAGATTTCATGACTTGAAGCTCAAAAGATGACAATGCGGTCTTTTTTAGTTTTTGTAAATTGAAATTTGCTATCGTAAATGTTAGCAATACCTCCACCTTTGTGGGATGCGCGGGGGATATGGTCACTAGTATAACCAGGAGGAGAGGTCTCATTTAAGCCATGTTTCAGTCAGGCCAATCACATCAAGATTATGATCAGTGATTAGTTCATTGACTATAACTGCCTTGGAAGTGAGGGATCGAACATTAAGTAGCCCTATTTTGAGATGTGAGATATCACAATCTCTTTCAATAATGACAGTAATGGAGGAGGTCTTCATTCCAGTGAGATTGCTGAAGCGAACACCGCCATGTTTAATTTTGCCCAACCTACATCGAGGCACAGTCTCAATGGGGATAGCTGAGCTGACTACACTGATTGTGCTAGTGGCAGACTCCACTAAAGCTAGCAGGCTGGCTAACAGCTGCCTGGCCACCATATCTCATTGTGGAGCTAGAGGAGTTAGAGCGTTGTCTATGTTCATAGATAAGAGGAGAGCACCCCTCCAGCTAGGATGGATGGAGTCCGTCACTCCACAGCAGGCCAGGACTCCATCCTAGCACACATTAGCTCCTGGAATAGTTCATTACTGTTCTTTTCTCTTAAGTGGGCCAGGAGGAACCCCTTGAGCTCCGCTAGTGTCATTTCCTCTTTATTCATCAACATGTCTTTGAAATGTCCTGGTTTTAATATTTTCAGCCCTCCTCTGACAATTTCCTAATCACTGAAGTCTTCTTTGACTCCTTCCTCTATCTGCTTGCACACGCTGTTGTAGGTGATGTCTGATGTGTAGTCACCAATTTGACCCCCCTGTATTTTGAATTCCCTACGGTGGAGATAGGAGAAGTCTCTTAAGGAGATTACCTTCTCGTGTTTTGGGTGTGTCGCCAACCCAGACTGCAGGCTTGTGCATGGCGTGTCACTGTATTGTGTTGTAGAGGACGGTGTGGACACAGGCTGTGAGGTAGGTAAGGTAACGTGTTGGAGAAGTCTCTTGCCAAGCTCCTCATAGCTTGCGAGCACTCTATGTAAATCAGTATTTGGTGTCGTTTTGACTGTGCTAGCTGTGACTGTATGAGCTATGTCAGTAGGTTGAGTAGCATCAGCTGGACTAGCTGTGACTGTATGAGCTATTTCAGTAGGAGGAGGGATTATTAATGTGTCGCACGGCTCAATATTATCACTTGGGTCAAACAGTGGTGTTCCATTATGAGTCTGTATAACAGCATCAACATTATCTTTCAAAACCAACAATTCAACCATACACCCATCCTCTGACTCAAGTAATGACTTACTGTGCATAAAGGTGCCGATGTACTCAAAGCAACCTTAATGATCACCGTCTTCGAGCTCTAACATTGTTCTTTGTCTTCCACTTCCTCCGTGATATTGGCAATTTAAAAAAAGTTTATTTGCTGATAGGTTGAGCAGGCTCTTCCTGATGTCCCACACCAGGCTTTTCCTCCCACTCTACAACATTGTAACTTCTTCCTATTCCTCACGAACGGTCAACACAGTCCAGAATCAAGAATCAGTCTCTGCTCACACCAGTCTGTCCGTGACATGGATTTCAGCCGCAGCTCCGTCTTGGTCCCAGATGTTATCTATCACTGGATAAGCTCCCGACCAACAGGTGGCGTCAATCCCGGACGAGTCCCCAAAAATCTGAAAATAGTTCTCGTAACACAGGACAAATGATCAAATAGGAAAACGTGGCATCTCTTTCAAAGGGTCTCTCAATTATTTTATTCAACATTCTCTCAAGTGCAAATCGTCGTTTTCTGTCCTTTCATTGTATTTCAATGTGCGCCGCCCTACGGTACTCCCAATCACAGCTGGATGTGATACAGCCTGGATTTGAACCAGGGACTGTAGTGAAGCCTATTAGCATTAAAATGCCATGCCCCACTCAGGAGCCCAAATTATACAATTACTATGTTGTTCAAAACCATTACGTTCACATTAACAGGCAAGTTACAAAACTATATTGTGGTATTCAGTGTATTTTTGCACTTTACTGACCTGTAACACAGGATAAAGGCTATTGGGGGCGGCAGGTAGCCTAGTGTTTAGAGCATTGGGCCAGTAACCCGAAAGGTTGGTGAATTGAATCTCTGAGCAGACAAGATTAAAATGTGTCGTTTTGCCCCCGAACAAGGCAGTTAACCCACTGTTCCCGGTAGGTCGTCATTGTAAATAAGAATTTATTCTTAACTGACTTGCCTAATTAAATAAAGGTTACATTTGATAAATAAATTATGAAGAGGAGAATGTGGCTTCCCTTTCAAAGGTTCTCTCAATTATGAGAACACACAGGTGCAGGATCGCAAATAGTCCCATTGCGAAGTGAACACGTATCACTGCCCCCTACTGGTCAACAGTAGTATAAACGCATTGCAATGGCGAAACCTTGGAGTACTGACATTTGAGTAAAAGCATTATTCCCCAGTACATAAACACAAATTACACAATTATGACAGTCGACTGCAGTTTCAAAACTGCTATCTTTTTTTGTAAAGGCTAATACAATAGCCCAACTTCTTGACCATTGTTTTGATAAGGATGTCACTTGGTCAAGTCATAAATCATACTCTGTAACAAAAGCATTGCCTATCAATAAACTCCTTACAATGTATACATATCATGTATGTTTATAGTATGTTCCCTATTATTTACTTTCTATTATAAAACTTCATCCAGATATTACACTGTTGATGTGAATTGAGTACAAAATTAATAGTTTGCTTGCAGTCTCCAAATAACACCAGTGTTCCTTTAACATAATGTGTGTACTGTAATATAGGTTATAGTCAAGCAAGGAGGAAGTGGCGGCTTGTTAGAGGACAGACATGGTTCTAATTTCAGTGGTGGTCATGAGGTCCCTCATAATAATTGAAAAGTAAATGTGGCCACACTCAAACATATTGTAACATTGGGAACCCTCAGTAGTCAATGTGTGATAGGACCCTTAGCGCAGGAGTAGACTATAATGAACATGTAGGATGTCTGTACATTGTAATCATTTATGCTCCATTCCACTATTTGCTCAGCTTGTAATTGTAGTTGGTTATGAAAACATTATCAGAACAGACATTAAATGATAAACAGAACAATACATGGGACCATTCTGTGATTTTCTTCATTCACGTCCTCACTTTATGTCAACATTTAAATATTGCTGCTTGATCAACCTCTGTCATTGGTCTGCATCACACAGCCCAGGAGTCCTCAGTCCTGTAAGACACATGAAACACATACTGTACTGTAGGTAGGTTGGTTGGTGAATTGCCATTATGTCTGTTATGGATCCGGTCCTTACGTTACCATTTTGCTGTTCTCAGTTTAGCCCAGAGATCTGAGAATCAGGCGGAGATTCTCTCTTCTGTATACAGTCAAGACAGTGCTGTTGGGGCCCTACTCACTGTCTACATCAACACCCGGGTCAAGCCACCCGTGATTGTCCATAGGTTGTTGTAGTCCTGACTCTACTCTACTTCACCTAGGTGGTGGAGGGATTTTAGCAGTGTTGGACAATCATGGACGGTGACCTAATTTGCATTTTTTTGGAGAGCGAGAATCCTCTCTTTCTCCGTTTTCTGGGCATGTGTGAGCTTTGATGTTGTTTACAGTGACAAAGGCCTACCTTTACAATAATCTACTCAAATGAATGTGTACACTGCATTTTTATGGACAATCTTCAGTGAGGCTGAATTGTTATTGTCTGTTGACACCAGAAACACAGAGACAAAGGTGGAGTTTGTGCACAGTCACACTGTCTGTCTATCATGGATACGTTCTATGAACTTGACAACGACATACAATGGCATACTCAAACATTCTCTGTGGAGAGGAAGGTGTCTGCCTGGCCATGGTTTCACTTCTGTGGTCATGCAGAGTAGGGCCGGGACGATACCAGTATTGCAATATTTTTTTCCCATGCCAAAAATGAAAACACGAAGCAGATCAAACTCTTTGGTCCTCTAAAAACTTGCTGTATGTAAAATATTGTGTGCTACAGCTTGGAAAATAAATACGTGACTATGGATGACAACATCATGATGTTTGTTTCCAACATTAGGGCTGTTTTCCTAAATAAGTTAAATCCGCTTCGCGTTTTCTTTCCTTGGCACGATACTAACGTGCATCGTGATACTGGTATCATCCCGAGCCTAATGCAGAGCAGAGGGGGGCTGGGATGGGTACCCTAAGAGAAAATCGCATATAGGCAACTACAATATTAGATCTCACATTTGGTGCCTGTTGGACATGTCAGAATGTTACTCTGCTAAACAGAAGAGCAAAATTGAGGGATGAACTCATATCAGTAGCAACAGGCTGTACACCCAATCTCTCAACTTTGAAAGCACGCTAGCTAATTAAAACATCAATATGTTTTGTCCTTACAACCTGAACTGTCATTTGCATGTTTTGACATTACTTTGCAGCATTTTGTATCACACTGGCCTGCAAGAACATTCCCCTTAACAGCAAGAATTATTACTGTGGAGCATGGTCACCAACCTTTTCTGAGTCAAGATCACTTTTGCAGTCAAAAAGCAAGCCGAGATCTACTGCTCAGATTTTTTTACGTGACTTTATAAATGTAACATTAACCTAATAAAACAGTTCTGTAGGAAAGAGGTTTGTGCAGTAGGCCTAATGCAGTATCACAGCATATTGGCTATACTGTATGCCTGTACTGCCAACAATGTTCTTCTCAGACCATATTATATTTCAAAACTCAAGCTAGTGTGTAGCACTTGCGAGGCACAGCTTAGCATGAATTGAAATAATTTTCAAATCATTTGCTTTTTTATTTTACTGGACTGATGATACCTGCATCTGATGGTCATGGTGCTTTTCAAGACTGGGAACTCGGGGGGAAAAAACTAGGTCAAATCATGACATCAGTGTTGAACGCACTGAATTCGGAAATTTCTGAGTTCTGAGTTCCAAGTTGTTTTAAACACGGGGACCGGAGAGAGGGAGAGAGCAGCAGATGGTCTGCCTCTCACGATCCCTTCCTTTCCTCCGGTGAGACTGACCAAAGAGAGGGGATACCATCTTCCATCTGATGAAGAAACTCAAGTCATCTGTCTCATGCACAAAATAATGTTGAAAGTGAAATATTCCTAGATTTTAAAATAGTCATGACGGGCTGCTAATAATAATAAAATGCAGAGCTACACTACATGGCCAAAGTATGTGGACACCCCTTCAAATCAGTGGATTCAGTCATTTCAGCTACACCCGTTGCTGCAGGTGTATAAAATCGAGCACAGAGCCATGCAATCTCTATAGACATACATTGGCAGTAGAATGGCCCATACTGAAGAGCTCAGTGACTTTCAATGTGGCACCGTCATAGTGTGCCACCTTTCCAAAAAGTCAATTCGTCAAATATCTGCCCTGCTAGAGCTGCCTGGTTAACTGTAAGGGATGTTATTGTGAAGTAGAAACGTCTAGGAGCAACAAAGGCTCAGCTGCTAAGTGGTAGGCTCACCTAACGGGATGAACAGCACCGAAGGGAACGAAAAGCGCTCCCGACCCCTCCTGTCTCAGCCTGCAGTAGTTTATGTATCAGGGGGCTAGGGTCAGTCTGTTATATCTGGAGTATTTATCCTGTCTTTTCCGGTGTCCTGTGTGAATTTAAGTATGCTCTCTCTAATTCTCTCTCTCTTTCTTTCTTTTTCTCTATCTTCCTTTCTTCCTTTCTTCCTTTCTTTCTTTCTTTCTTTCTTTCTTTCTTTCTTTCTTTCTTTCTCTCTCTCGGAGGACCTGAGCATCAGGACCATGCCTCAGGACTACCTGGCCTGATGACACCATGATGTTTCTGCTGCTCCAGTTTCAACTGTTCTGCCTGCGGCTATGGAACCCTGACCTGTTCACCGGACGTGCTACCTGTCCCAGACCTGCTGTTTTCAACTCTCTAGAGACAGCAGGAGCGGTAGAGATACTCTGAATGATCTGTTATGAAAAGCCAACTGACATTTACTCCTGAGGTGCTGACCTGTTGCACCCTCTATAACCACTGTGATTATTATTATTTGATCCCCGCTTGTCATCTATGAACATTTGAACATCTTGGCCATGATCTGTGAAAATCTCCACCCGGCACGGCCAGAAGAGGACTGGCCACCCCTCATAGCCTGGATCCTCTCTAGGTTTCTTCCTAGGTTCTGGCCTTTCTATGGAGTTTTTCTTAACCACTGTGCTTCTACACCTGCATTACTTGCTGTTTGGGGTTTTAGGCTGGGTTTCTGTACAGCACTTTGTAACATCAGCTGATGTAAGAAGGGCTTTATAAATAAATGTGATTGATTGAATGAAGCACAGCGCGTAAAAACATCTGTCCTCAGTTGCAACAGTCACTACCGAGTTCCAAACTGCCTCTGGAAGCAACGTCAGCACAAGAACTGTTTGTTGGGAGCTTCATGAAATCACAATGCGCAATGCCAAACGTCGGCTGGATTGATGTAAAGCTCACCGCCATTGGACTCTGGAGGAGTGGAAACACGTTCTCTGAAGTGATGAATCCCGCTTCACCATCTGGTAGTCCGATGGATGAATCTGGGTTTGGCGGATGCCAGGAGAACGCTACCTGCCCCAATGCCAACTGTAAAGTTTTGTGGAGGAGGAATAATGGTCTGGGGCTGTTTTTTATGGTTCGGGCTAGGCTCCTTAGTTCCAGTGAAGGGAAATCTTAATGCTACAGCGTACTGTACAATGACATTCTAGAAGATTCTGTGCTTCCAACTTTGTGGCAACAGTTTGGGGAAGGCCCTTTCCTGTTTCAGCATGACAATGCCCCATTGCACAAAGCGAGGTCCATACAGAAATGGTTTGTCGAGATCGGTGTGGAAGAACTTGACTGGCTTGCACAAAGCCCTGACCCCGACCCCATCGAACACCTTTGGGATTAATTGAAACGCTGACTATGAGCCAGGCCTAATCGCCCAACATCAGTACCCGACCTCACTATTGCTCTTGTGGCTGAATGGAAGCAAGTCCCCGCAGCAATGTTCCAACATCTAGTGGAAAGCCTTTCCAGAAGAGTGGAGGCTGTTATAGCAGCAAAAGGGGGACCAACTCCATATTAATTCCCTTGATTTTGGAATGAGATGTTCGACGAGCAGGTATCCACATACTTTTGGTCACGTAATGTATCGATACACTTGGCGACTCATTCATTGCAGCTGCAGCTAGAGTGGAAGTAAGGAGAAGCACATTTTATATTTTGTAATAGTGTGAAATAAAAACAGTGTTGGCAGTGCTGAATTAAAACTTAGACATGAACTCACTCATGAAAACAGCAGCTCTTTGCTGTATTTTTTGACAGTCTCTCTCTGGCCATGGTTTTAAAAGTTAGGAAATTTCATGTAGGCTAGTATCAAACTTTGCTGTGGCCGGGGTTGTGGAAGCTGTACACATGGTGATTTGAGCTATCCGATTGGCCAGCCACACTTGGTTTAGCCACAGATCTGCCCGTTAGGTGGACTTTGTCTTTTGAGACAAATGAAATGGTTCACAATGGGAACACTTTGGATACCTCGTGCGCAGGGATTCTGAATCAAGTACCTCTACCGCCAACAGTGCAACATGTTTAAAAATAAAAAAGGGAGAGCAAGCCTTTATCGTTGGTTTTTCTACAGAAATGTTTGGTGATTGACCAGGAATGCCTTACTGCAGACCGCAGTAAGCCACAGTAGCAACAGGTTGTAAACAGGTAATAAGGAGCCCACACGTGTTAACCCTAAGATTTTTGTAGGTTGGTGGTTTGAAATGAGCCCTGTAACTGACACGTGACTCCCACTTCAAGCCCAAATATACAGTATTTACTTTGACAAAAATGATGACTCATTGACTTAAATCATTGGGCAACATCATGGGTAAGCTCTGGGCATCGTCTTCCGGTTGAAATGTTGTTTTGTTTTGCTGGTGTAGGCATTTAATCATTACATGATGTTCAGCTTACTAGTAATTAACCTTTACAGGATCGGTGTCTCTAAACTGGGACGGTTGTTGCTAACGTGCGCTAATGTGACTAGAATGACTTGTAAACAACAGACAACTTTCCGGGACATAGATGTCTAATATGGGCAGAAAGCTTAAATTCTTGTTAATCTAACTGCAGTGTCCAATTAACAGGAAAAATACCATGCTATTGTTTGAGAAGAGTGCACAACAACAAAACACTTTTATCACGGCAACTGGTTTGATACATACACCTCTGAAGGTAAATTGTCACGACCTTACCTGCTCCTGTGATTGTCTCCACTCCCTCCAGGTGTCACTTATTTCCCCCAGTGTATTTATCCCTGTTTTTCCTGTCTCTCTGTGTCAGAATGTTGTCTTGTATGTTAGTCAAGTCAACCAGCGTGTTTTTCCCGTACTCCTTTTCCTATTCTCTTTTTGTTATTCTTCCCAGTTTTGAACCCTGTCTGACTCTGGACTACTTTCCCGCCTGCCTGCCCTGACCTTGATTCTGCCTGCCCTTCGGTGCCTTTTGGACTCTGAACTGGTTTTGACCCTTTTGCCTGTCCACGACCATTCTCTTGCCTTACCCTATTGGATTAATACATATTGTAAGACTCCAACCATCTGCCTCCTGTGTCTGCATCTGGGTCTCGCCTTGTGTCATGATATAAATAATGTACTTGTTTCAGTAAACTTGCTAAGATTTGTCATCCAGAGGGTCCCAGAGATAAAATGTAGCATAGTTTTGTTTGATAAAATCTATTTTTATATTCAAATGTGGGAACTGGGTTTTACAGTTTAAACCCCTGCTTACAGTGAAATGCTTACTTATGGGCCCTTCCCCCAACGACTACAGCCCAGTTCGATTTGGATAGGTTAAGATTAAAGTAAATTGTTTTCCTGATTATGCAAGCCATTAACAAAACACACTAGCAGCCCCACCTTCCCTATTACTCCTGAACACAACAGCATGTCGGTGTTTATATTAGGATGGGCTCCGCGGCTCCAAATATAATGAAATAACAGGGAGGAGCAGGACTGACGTTGGTAATGAATCCACACCCACAGCCACAACCCTATTTCTCAGAGTGAGGAGAGAGGGTGTAAGGGCTGGAGCAAATTAAAAGAACATCAATGCGCGTTGAGAGATTGATGCTCCTTAGCGCCTCGGAGATGTAAAGTCAATGGAGCGTCGGCACCATCTGTTTTCAATGAGGAAGGGTTTTTAACAAAAGGGGATCTGATGGGCTGGCAAACTGCACTGTGGATACATACTGAGTGGTTAAACATTAGCTATCGCTAAGATCCTCATATATCCCTACAGTAGTATTATAGCCTTCTTATTATCTCTTTTTAATTGTTTAATTGTGATTTTACCTTCGTTTGTATACTGTACCCCTCCTTGGGAACAACTAGAGGTTACTGTTATTGCTTTGTATTGATTTGTTTTATTGGATTCTCATTACCAGGCATACAGCCAGGTACAATACGGTATGATTCTTACTCTTCTTACTGTTGGAGGAGATGAGAAGAGCCAGAGCATTAGTGTTGTCTAGCTACATTAATTGACACAGTTAGTAATGAAATGCCTTGGCTGATTTGTACTGCTAGAAACAGTATGCAGAGACCTTGACTTCTGCGGTGGGAAATTGTGGTGGAGATTCTATTCAACGATAATCCATAAAACGTGTTTTTCTTGGCAACGTTGCAAATATATTGAAAACGTTGTTTTTCACAACGGAAATGGAGTAACTTAGAACCACGACCATCTGGTCATATCTCCTTATATTTTCAGCTCATCTGTTCTTTCCAAGACCTCCACACTACGGGCTCGATTCAGTCCGTAGTGTGGAAGACCTGCACTACAGCACAATGTACATTTATAGGCAATGTACTCGCGTTTGCGGAGACTGCATTCACAGCAAACGCTGCATACGTTGTCTCAATCATAAATGACCTTTAAATTGAAGTCGCTCTACAGCACTGATTTTCAGCACTAGGATTGAATAGAGCCCTTACATCCATTCACTCATGCATGAAGCTGTATAATTGTTTATAATTGTATAGACTGTACTGTATGAATGGCATTTTATATTGTATGGCATTTGAATAAATGACATTTTATACTTCATCAGGAAACTGTAATTTATACGGTATTTTGGGATATTAATATCAACATTAAAATACTGTGAAACATTTTGCTGCAGAATACTGTAAATTATAGTGCAGTTCGGGAAATGTTTGTGAAATAATTGCTGTATTTCGAATGGTACTGTAATTCCATCTCACAGAATATGGTACTGTACAGTATTTTTGGAGTGAAAAAACCTTTTGACCATCATGTTCATCATCTCCAGCACCACCCCAACATCAACTTACCTTATGTGAAAATGGCACGTGTCTATGTTTTGTAATAAAAAAGATAGAGGAAATAAGTGTTTCCAATGACATCATCAGTGTGCATCATGTAATTTTAACAAAATATGAAAATACATAGGCTGCAGTCCAAATGCAAAGTAGAGAGCCCTCAGCCTTTGAATGACGTCACATACCGTATATCGTCACAATGTCACTTACCCAAGCAAGGGAGAGTGATGATCGGAGAGGCAATGTCCTTTGTGGAAATCTTAAGCTGAGCTGAAAAACAGCCAACTTAGAGCTATTAATGTACCTAGCAAGCGGATGTAGATAGCTAGTACTCCTGTCAGGTAGTTAGCTAAAGTTACCCATAGCTGGCTAGCTAGTTTTAGAGTTTAGTCATTTATTCCAATAAAAAAATATATGTTTATGAAGCTACGTATGTTTTATGGCTCCTCATTATGACACTAAGCCAATTTGAGCGTCATTCACATTTTTCCGATGCTAAAATCAATGTCATCAACAGTGCCAGTCAAAGTTTGGACACACCTACTCATTCAAGTGTTTTTCCTTATTTGTACTATTTTCTACATTGTAGAATAATAGTGAAGACATCAAAACTATGCCAAAACAATGCCAAGAGTGTGCAAAGCTGTCATCAAGGCAAAGGGTGGGTCCTTTGAAGATTCTCAAATATATAATATATTTTGATTGGTTGAAAACTTTGTTGGTTATTGCGTGATTCCATACGTGTTAATTCATAGTTTTGATGTCTTCACTATAATTATACAATGTAGAAAATAGTAAAAATAAAGAAAACCTCTTGAATGAGTAGGCGTGTCTCAACTTTTGACTGCTACTGTAAATATTATTTTTAGCAAGCTAACTCCATAATCTTCTCACATGCCAAAAATGCAGCCGTGTTGATTGAAAGTGGCTAGCTCGAGGGCTGAGGGGGTAAAATGTACGTGTTTGGACTGCAGCCATTGCCTACTAATTGCCTACTAAAAGCCAATTTATGTTTGATCCAAAAATCTGGTAGGAGGCGTCTTATGGATGGTGTGACACAATTCCAGAGCCTCCTGAGGCATGCAGAGGCCAATTTGAGCTCCATACTGCATCGCTGTGCGCCGCCCAAATTGTGTAACAATGCAGTGGGCTTCGTGTAGCTCCGCAATGACATGATTGGTTGACTGTAAGTGGGGGCGGGAGGTCCTGTATAAACACAAACTCACTTCCTTGACTACTTCCTTGACTAAATGCAGCACCTTTAATTGTCTGCTAATTGGTTGATGATGTTATTGGAAACACTTAATACAAAACAAAATATAGGAATGCGCCATTTTCACATATGTTGTGGTGCTGGAGATGAAGAATATAATTGTGACATTTTCCTTTAAGGCCTCTAGAAGCGGAAGTGATATAAAACACCAAATATGAATTGATACGTAAAATACTATTTTACTGCCTTCAACCTGCTTGCACCAATCCTGTGTAATTACAGTAAAATACAGTGAGATAGAAACCCCAATATCCTCAATGAATTTCATTAATCCATCCATCCATTCATTAATTACGATTACGGTAGCCTTGACTTTTTTTACAGTATAATACAGTCAATTATAAGGTACTATCCTGGGTATCATGTGAAAGAAAAATTATGTATTTCGCTGATTTGTTTGATATTAATAGTTTATATAATAGTATAATAGTTTATACGATTATATACTTAACTAATAGTAAGACATTTCTGTTCTATTAAATGCTGTGTTTCTGTAAAGGATGGTTTCCACTCTAGCTTCCTGCAGTTAGTCTGGGCGTATGGTCAGGTAAATGGGTTTTCCTAGAGATAGCTTGAGCTGACAATGACTTGGTGATAAAAGCCTAAAGCTGGCATTCCATAGACAAGATGTGGTGTGTGTGACCCGAGATAGAGATAGCCTGGAAGAGTTTAGAACAATCCCTTATTGTCTCATTTTCATCCTGGCATCTGGGAAACTAAGCCGGGGTCAGGTTAAAACGGCACCGGGTTTAGATGACCACAGGATGAAATCAGGATGGCTTGTGGTGCCCCCCAGCCATGACTAAGCATCTTTAGTGTCAGGTATATAAAAACTCTACGTTGTCTGTAAAGGTTAGACTGCTCGGCCCAACAGCCAAGAGTTTTGGGTTGACTAGTCAAATTATTGCAATAATTAATCAATATTAAATAAAGATGATTCTTTGAAGAAATGACAAAGTATCTCTCAGTATGAATTTTCACGACAGTCATTACGCAGTACTTGTTTTGATGCTGTGTTTAAATTACAGTAATGTATAATAGAGTAACTTACCACTAGCTGCCTGTAAGTTACTGTCAAATTCACAGAAACCCCTTTACCCCTTTGCCCTAGAGGTGATTCAGGGGTCATCTGTAAAAGAGATCTTTGTCTCAACATGACTCCCTGTCAAAGTAAAGATTAAATAAATAAAGGTGTATTATATGGTTGCCCTATTGCTTATTTTGCAAGGGACCTGGAAATGCATAATAATTTGGGTTAAACATTTCTGGTAATGATGTTGCTGTTTTGCCATTGACACTGATAATGGACAATTGGAGGGCAAAATAAATCAAGATATTTTAGATCAAGTAACCAGCTGAGGAAGAATTGTACACTTAAAATAGACCACTGTCCAAACGGCACATGCAAACTGTGCCTCAATTAGCTGGTCATTAAGCACCAGACTACTTACAAATCCATGGTTCTGGAGTATGTGTTATTATGAAGGAACAGTGCCACTGTTTCCCCAAATGCGGATTTGATCTTTAAATTGTCTCTCAATCAATCAATCAATCAATCAATCAATCAATAACATGTATTTTATAAAGCCACATAAGCGGTTGTCACGAAGTGCTTTACAGATACCCAGCCTAAACACCAAATATCAATCAATGCACAAGCACAGTGGCTAGAAAAAACTCCCTAAAAGGCAGGAACCTAGGAAGAAACCTAGAGAGGAAGCCAGCTCCAAAGGGTGTCTAGTCCTCTTCTGGCTGTGCCGAATGGAGATTTAAGAGTACATGGGGCATTAAGACCAGATTGCTTTTCAAGACTTTCAAACTATCATAGATGACCAGCAGGGTCAAATAATAACCATGGTGGCTTTAGCGAGTGCAACAGTTCAACACCTCAGGAGTCTATGTCCGTTGGCTCTCCTAACCTGTTATGTGAAAGTGAAGGCAGGGGAGCTGTATATAAAGGGGTGTTTGGTACAGCATAGCACTCCTCTCACTTTATATCATCATAGAATAGGAGCTATTCGATCCCATCTCTTTGCAGAGTTTCTCAGGAAATTTCATTACTAAAGCGTTACTCTCTCAATTCAGTTAGCAGAGCTCGAGGTTGTATGATTAATCTTTCCCAGGTAATTCAATCGCTGCTCATACATTGTATTATTCTGTAGACTAGAGACACAGCTTAAGGATGAAGTTGTGTTCATCTTTTTGAATCTCCTCAGGCTGAATAGAAGTATATTGCGTCATAACCTCAGTTTGGATATTAGGCTGACTCACATGTTAGATACCTTGCTATGGGGAGGTAGCGATAATAGCTTACTGCAAACATTCTAATCAGATCAACTTCTGGGAGGAAATTACAATGCCAGCTAGAATATTGGGAATACAAGGTATTTCTTGTTAACAGACTTACAGTTGTTTTTCTTGTATATAATGAATAGTTTGTTGCAGTGGTGGGTGGACAAATCAGAGGACATGCTCATTGTTCAGGCAAATGAGAAATAAGTGCACTCAGGCTATCTGGAAGGCCAAAGTTAGTTACTTTAAGGGGCAGTTCTCACTCTGGGTTTAACCCCAAGAAGTTCAGGGAAACGGTTAAAGACCTGGATAATAAACCCTCTTCCTCACAGCTGCCGATGTCCCTTAAAGTTGATGATGTGGTTGTTACTGACAAGAAGCACATGGCTGAGCTCTTTAATCATCACTTCATTAAGTCAGGATTCTTATTTGACTCAGCCATGCCTCCTTGCCCGTCCAACATTTCCTCATCTCCCACCCCTTCTAATGCGACTAGCCCTGATGCTCCTCCCTCTTTTTCCCCTTCCCCGCTACAAAGTTTCTCCCTGCAGGCGGTCACTGATTCCGAAGGTGCTAAAAGAGCTCCTAAAACTTGACCACAAAAAAAACATCTGGTTCAGATGGTTTAGACCCTTTCTTCTTTAAGGTTGCTGCCCCTATCATCGCCAACCTTATCTCTGACCCTTTTAACCTGTCCCTCCTCTCTAGAGAGGTTCCCATTGCTTGGAAGGCAGCAACGGTGCATCCTTTATTTAAAGGGGGACTTGTCAATAAACTTGTCAATATTCAAATGACTGGCTTTCTTGATGTCTATAGTATTCTCTCTGCAATCTGGTTTCTGCTCAGGTTATGGATGTGTCACTGCAACTTAAATGTCCTAAATTATGTCACCATTTCCCTTCATTCTAGCAATGTTGTGCTGCTATTTTTATTGATATGGCCATTCCATTCTTGTGGGCCGGCTCAGGAGTATTGGTGTCTGAGGGGTCTTTGGCCTGGTTTGCTAACTACCTCTCTCAAAGAGTGCAGTGTATAAAGTCAAAACATCTGCTGTCTCAGCCACTGCCTGTCACCAAGGGAGTACCCCAAGGCTCAATCCTAGGCCCCACCGTTCATCTCAATTTAAATCAACAACATAGTTCAGTCAGTAGGAAACTCTCATCCATTTATATACAGATGATACAGTTTCCTCTATCGTAATGATCTATCGTAATTGCTTCTCTTTCACCCCAGCTGCCACAGTAACCCGGATTCAGATGACCATCTTACCCATGCTAGATTACTGAGACATCATTTATAGATTGGCAGGTAAGGGTACTCTCGAGCGGCTAGATATTCTGTAGCATTCAGCCATCAGATTTGCCACCATTGCTCATTAAGGACACACCACTTCACTCTATACTCCTCTGTAAACTGGTCATCTCTGTATACCCGTCACAAGATCCACTGGTTGATGCTTATTTATAAAACCCTCTTTGGCCTCACTCCCCCCTGTCTGAGATACCTACTGCAGCACTTATCCTCCACGTACAGTACAACACCTGTTCTGCAAGTCTCATTCAGGTAAAGGTCCCCAAAGCTCAGTTCACTGCAGCTAGCGACTGGATCGAGCTGCAAAAAACACTTAAACTGGCAGTTTTATCTCCATCTCTTCAGTCAAAGACCTAATCATGTACACTATTACTGACAGTTGTGGCTGCTTCGTGTGATGTATTGTTGTCTCTACCTGTCACGACTTCCTCCGAAGGTGGCTCCTCTTCCTGTTCTGGCGGCGCTCGGTGGTCGTCGTCACAGGTCTACTAGCTGCCACCGATTCCCTTTTCCTTTTCTGTTGGTTATGTCTTTATTGGTTTCACCTGTTTCTTGTTTGGGGTTTTTGTTCAGGGCTATTTAAGCCGTTTATGCCCGCCTGCTTTTGTGCGGGCTTATTTTCTGTTCTGTGTGTGGATGATTGCGTTTGTTTATTTGTTGGACTGTTTTGATGTCCTGTTTTGGGTAGGTCAGTATTTGTCGCCTATTGTTATTTGGCGTGACCTTGTTCTGTCCGGAATAAATTACGGAAACCCAAAATCCTCTGCTCTCTGCGCCTGACTCCGCACCCACCACTCCTAGATCCCTGTCAGAAGCCCGCACCAAAGAAGCATGGAGTCAGCAGGAGCAGCTGCAACCCCTCTCCCATCTATGGAGGAGCATGTCCTTCATCACACGGCCATCCTCCACCGCATTGGGTCAGCGATGGACCAGATGATGGAGAGAATGGACCGATGGGAGAGGAGTGGTCTCCCTACCTCGCCTCCAGCGCCTCCTTCGTCAACTCAAACGACGCCTCCGGCGGCGTCCGGATCCAGCGCTCTTCATCTCGCGCCCCCGAGGGAGTACGATGGAGCGGCGGCTGGGTGCAAGGGATTTTTGCTCCAGCTAGAGCTATACCTGGCTACCGTTCGCCCAACTCCCTCTCGTGAGGAGAGCGTGAGCGTCCTCGTCTCGTGTCTGAATAGTAGAGCCCTGGAGTGGGCCAACGCGGTCTGGAATAGTCCGGACTCTGCAAGGGACCACTACCCAGAGTTCACCCGCCGGTTCTGGGCCGTGTTCGACCACCCACCAGAGGGTCGAGCGGCGGGGTAACGGCTGTTCCACCTTAGGCAGGAGACGAGGAGCGCGCAAGACTTCGCGCTGGAGTTCCGGACCTTGGCCGCTGGAGCGGGGTGGAACGACAGGGCCCTGATGGACCACTACCGGTGTAGCCTCCGGGAGGACGTCCGCAGGGAGCTAGCTTGTCGGGACGCCACCCTCTCCCTCGACGAGCTCATAGACATGTCAATACGACTGGACAACCTGCTAGCTGCCCGCGGGCGTCCAGAACGGGTCCTGGTAGTTCCACTTCCCGGCCCTCCCGCTCCAACACCTATGGAGTTAGGGGGGGCCGCATCGAGGGGAACCAGAGGAGGAGGCTCCTCCTGCACCGGCTGTGGTCGGAGAGGACACACTGCCGATCGGTGCTGGAGGAGCTCGTCTGGGAGTCGAGAGGGCAGGCAGAGCACTTCTCGGTCACCCCAGGTGAGTCAGCACCAGACTCACCCAGAGCTCCCTGTTGGTCACATGTTTTTACTAATCTCTTTCCCTGAGTTTTCTCCCTCTCTCCAGCATAAGGCGCTAGTCGATTCAGGCGCAGCTGGGAACTTTATGGATCGCGGACTCGCGCGTATGCTAGGGATTTCGCTGGTGCCGTTAGATCAACCCCTCCCCGTGCACTACCTAGATATCCGACCGTTAGTGTCAGGGCTGGTCAGGGAGGCCACGGTTCCACTGGACATGGTAACACAGGGGGATCATGGGGAGCGGATTAGTCTGTTCCTTATTGATTCACCTGCATTTCCAGTGGTGCTGGGGATTCCCTGGCTGGCTAGTCACAATCCCAGGACTTCGTGGAAACAAGGGGCTCTCCAGGGGTGGTCAGAGGAGTGTTCAGGTAGGTGTAGAAGAAGGAGGAGGGAGGTCTGCATCCGTGAATTGATTATAGAGGTCTAAATTCCATCACAGTGGGGTTTAGTTACCCGCTACCTCTCATCGCTACGGCGGTGGAATCATTTCACTGAGCGCGTATTTTCACAAAACAGGACCTCAGGACCGCGTATAATCTGGTGCGTATCCGGGAGGGAGATGAGTGGAAGACCGCTTTCAGTACCACATCTGGCCATTATGAGTACCTCGTCATGCCATATGGGTTGAAGAATGCTCCAGCCGTCTTCCAATCCTTCATAGACGAGATTCTCAGGGACCTGCACGGGCAGGGTGGTGGTATATATCGATTATATCCTGATCTATTCCACCACGCGCTCTGCATATGTGTCTCTGGTGCGCAAGGTACTTGGGCGACTGCTGGAGAATGACCTGTACATCAAGGCTGAGAAATGTTTCCTTCCTGGGTTATCACATTTCCACCTCTGGGGTGGTGATGGAGTGTGACCGCATTACAGCCGTGCGTAATTGACCGACTCCGACCACGGTAAAGGAGGTGCAGCGGTTTTAAGGGTTTGCCAATTACTACCGGATGTTTATCCGGGGTTTTGGCCAGGTGGTCCGCGGAGGCGAACAGAGCCTTTTGTCGTCTGAAGGCGCTGTTTACCGACGCTCCCGCGTTGGCTCATCTGGACCCCTCTTTGGCATTCATAGTGGAGGTGGATACGTCCGAGGCTGGGGTTGGAGCCGTGCTATCACAGCGCTCGGGCACGCCACCGAAGCTCCGTCCCTGCGCTTTCTTTTCGAGGAAGCTCGGTCCGGCAGAGCGAAACTATGACGTGGGGGACCGGGAGTTGTTAGCTGTGGTCAAAGCTCTGAAGGTGTGGAGACACTGGCTTGAGGGGGCCAAGCACCCTTTCCTCATCTGGACTGACCACCGTAATCTGGAGTATATCCGGGCAGCGAGGATACTGAATCCTCGTCAGGCAAGGTGGGCCATGTTTTTTACCAGATTTAGGTTCACCATCTCCTATAGACCAGGTTCCCTTAACACTAAGGCCGACGCGCTGTCCCGTCTCTATGACACCGAGGAGCGTTCCATCGACCCTACTCCCATCCTTCCAGCTTCGTGTCTGGTGTCACCGGT
The DNA here is from genome assembly GCF_045679555.1 of Salvelinus alpinus. Lineage (NCBI taxonomy): Eukaryota > Metazoa > Chordata > Actinopteri > Salmoniformes > Salmonidae > Salvelinus > Salvelinus alpinus. The sequence continues at coordinate 33,081,375 of NC_092092.1, forward strand.
GGTATGGGAGGTAGACGCGGACATCGAGCGGGCGTTACGGTTGGAACCTGCGCCCCCACAGCGGGTCTTCAGTACGTGCCGCTTGGTGTTTGTGACCAATTGATTCGGTGGGCCCATACGCTACCCTCTTCGGGTCATCCAGGTTTTAAGAGAACAGTGCGGGGTCTTAGGGGGAAGTACTGGTGGCCCACCTTAGCGAAGAACGTGAGGTTTTATGTTTCCTCCTGTTCGGTGTGCGCTCAGAGTAAGGCTCCTAGACACCTGCCTAGAGGGAAGTTACAGCCCCTCCCCGTTCCACACCGGCCGTGGACGCATCTGTCGGTGGATTTTCTCACCGGCCTTCCCCCGTCTCAGGGGAACACTACGATCCTGGTCGTTGTGGATCGGTTTTCTAAGTCATGCCATCTCCTCCCGTTGCCCGGTCTCCCTACGGCCCTACAGACTGCGGAGGCCCTGTTTATCCACGTCTTCCGGCACTACGGGAATGCCTGAGGACATCGTTTCTGATCGGGGTCCCCAGCTCACGTCCCGAGTTTGGAGGGCGTTTATGGAGCGTCTGGGGGTCTCGGTCAGCCTGACCTCGGGTTTCCACCCCGAGAGTAATGGGCAGGTGGAGAGAGTGAACCAGGATGTGGGTAGGTTTCTGCGGTCGTATTGCCAGGACCGGCCAGGTGAATGGGCGAGGTACCTCCCATGGGCGGAGTTGGCTCAGAACTCACTCCGCCACTCCTCCACGAACATGTCACCTTTTCAGTGCGTGTTGGGCTACCAGCCGGTCCTGGCACCGTGGCATCAGAGCCAGACCGAAGCTCCTGCGGTAGAGGAGTGGGTGCAGCGCTCAAAGGAGACTGGGAGAGCCGTCCAGGAATCTCTAACAAGCTGGTGGGCGGCAGAAGAGGAGCGCTGACCGCCACCGCAGTGAGGCCCCAATGTACACACAGGGGGATCGGGTCTGGCTCTCGACCCAAAACCTGCCCCTCCGCCTGCCCTGCCGGAAGCTGGGGCCGCAAGGTGTGGTAAAGGTTACAGCTCCCTTCTTACTACCGTATTACCGTCTCTCCTCAGGCCGGTGGTAGCTGGTCCCCTGCAGGAAGGTGAGGTGCCGGAGGTCCCTGCGCCCCCTCTGGACATCGAGGGGTCCCCGGCGTACACAGTACGTTCCATTCTGGACTCTAGACGCTGGGTGAGGGGCCTACAGTACCTCGTGGACTGGGAGGGGTACGGTCCGGAGGAGAGGTGCTGGGTACCGGTGGAGGACATCTTGGATCCATCACTGCTGAGGGATTTCCATCGCCTCCATCCGGATCGCCCTGCGCCTCATCCTCCGGGTCGCCCTCGAGGCCGGTGTCGGCGCTGCAGGAGCCGCGCGTCAGGGGGGGGGTCCTGTCACGACTTCCACCGAAGGTGGCTCCTCTTCCTGTTCGGGCGGCGCTCGGCGGTCGTCGTCACCGGTCTACTAGCTGCCACCGATTCCCTTTTCCTTTGGTTATGTCTTTATTGGTTTCACCTGTTTCTCGTTTGGGGTTTTTGTTCAGGGCTATTTAAGCCGTTTATGCCCGCCTGCTTTTGTGCGGGCTTATTTTCTGTTCTGTGTGTGGATGGTTGCGTTTGTTTATTTGTTGGACTGTTTTGGTGTCCTGTTTGGGTAGGTTGTTATTTGGCGTGACCTTGACCTGTCCGGAATAAAAGGAAACCCAAAATCCTCTGCACTCTGCGCCTGACTCTGCACCCACCACTCCTAGCTCCCTGACACTACCTTCTTGCCCTTTGTGCTGTTGTCTGTGCCCAATAATGTTTGCACCATGTTTTGTGCCGCAACCATGTTGTGCTGCTGCCATGTTGTGTTGCTACCATGCTGTGTTGTCATGTGTTGCTGCCATGTTATGTTGTTGTCTTAGGTCTCTCTTTATGTAGTGTTGTGGTGTCTCTCTTGCCGTGATGTGTGTTCTGTCCTATATTTTTTCATTTCTAATCCCAGCCCCCGTCCCCGCAGGAGGCCTTTTGCCTTTTGGTAGGCCGTCATTGTAAATAAGAATTGTTCTTAACTGACTTAAATAAAATGTTTTAATACAAATTGTAATAGCTGGTATGGAATGATCTGCTACCTCTGGTTTGTTGATAGGGTTTCCATTTACAGTCTCTTGCTTGCTATATTGGAGAGGCGTCACAGATCTGAGGGTGAATGTGTGTGGTACGTTTGTGGTTTTTTGTGTGTTTTGTGTGTGCGTGTGCGGCCGTCCAGCATCCTCATTCCTCTCAGTACAGATCGATACGGCTATAATATGAGCTTTCTGATTGTAGTAGGCCGAATTAGAGGCCGTCAGACAGAGAGACTAGCTGCATTAGTCAGCTCCGGCTGATTATTGAAAGCATTGGAACGGTTTAACAATTCATGGTTCCAATCCAATCACAACACAAAACACTTAACAGACTGACCCAGTACCTTGTCTTTGTCTCTGATTGTTAATTAGTTGGGAGCCCACTTCACTACTGCATGGGCCTGGCTACTGACGTACATTAATATTGGAAGCATTTATTTGAATTATTCATTGATGATTAATTGTATGCATATGTATAGTTTGTGTAACACACCCCTGTATACCATAAAGATATAAGTATTGTTTCTCTACCTGAGAGGGTGTCTAATAGAGTTGCACAGTAATATTGCAGAATCAAAACGTCATGATAATTATGAAACCAACATTTTAGAATACTGTAGTACCTTTTCATATGATACTACCACATTTTTCAGCCCTACCGATCTAAAAAACCTGCTGGCATCTGTTTTACAATGTTTATAAAGTCAGTGTTGTTTATAAATTCAGTTAAACATTTTAAGTAAGAGCAAATAGTCTCTTGTATGCGTCGGCCAATAATGTCCACTTCACTTCAATGTGCATTTCACGTGTGGCAGCTGTAATCAGCCCCTACGAGCAATCAATCACCTGCTTTACTCTGTTCGCTCTTCCTGCACATCCAATCCACTGTCTAAAATACTCCTGCATAGAAATATGACCTGAATATTGATCCTTGACTAACACTCAACCTTCTGACTTTGTGTAATATCATCAACCAGGCAGTGACATGTATTCATGTAGGCAAAGAGGAACCAGGCTTCCCCAAAATATTAACACCCCCCCCCTCAAAAAAGCGGGATTTTAGACAGTGATTTTAGACAGTGTCATTTGCTCCTGCCTGCCGAACATCCACTAGCACAGCAGGCGGAAGGCTGGGGCAACACAGCATGCTAGCTAACTAGCTAGCTTGCTAGTTAGCAACAACGTGTGCAAGCTTGCTAGTTAGCTAGCACATGGTGTTGCCACCGCCTCCTGCCTGCTGTGTACCAGAGAAAACCGTGCCAGAAAGGTAGGGGCGATGTACACGGTCTACCAATCATTCCCGCCTTCCACTTGCACAATAGATGGGAGGCTAGGGCGACACCGAGCACTAGCTAGCTTGATAGTATGTGACACTGTGTGCTAGCTAGCTTGCTAGTTAACTAATACACAGTGTCGCGCCCGCCTGCCACCTTCTGTGTACCAGAGTTCTCCTTAGGCCTATCTGGCTAAGCTAGTACACAGTGTCCGCCTGCCCTCGCCGTCTTTATCAGAACTGAGGCAAAAGAGTGCCTGACAGACGGGGGTGAAGGACACTGTCTACCGGATAGCTATCATTGTCGCCCCCATCCTTTCTTCTGTGGGTTTTATCTGCGGTTGGCATCCAACGTTATTGTGCATTACCAACACCTAGTGTACTGGCGCGCCCCTGCCTCCCACCTGTCCCAACTTAAATATGGACCAATAGCAGCATAGAGAGGGATGCAGGAACGCCCAAATAGCGGGCCGCAGTTGCACCCTTCTCGCCATGGGTGCTATCTGAACTCATGGACTCTCTCTAACTAAGGAACCAATCAGCGCTCGGGGCTGTGTGTGTTATCGAGTCTCCTTTTGAAAAGTTGATAGAATAAGTGATTTCTGCCCAGGACAGTGGGCTACTATTCCTGAAAATAGAAACAACGGAGAGTACTTACACTTTCTAGCTAGCTAGCTTGTAGCGGGATAGATGGCTTGGTGCACACAGGCATCACTTGAAACAGCCCAATCGTGATAGCTAGCCATCCAACTTAGCTAGCTTACTGACAGGCTAACTAGCAACTGACAACTCACAAGATAGCTAACAATTCGCTCTCTTAACTTTACTTTAGCGATCATGTCCTACAGTGCACACAACTAACCAACTCTGGAACATAAAACAATTGTTTTAAAACATATGTACCAAAAGTTGCGTCCGTCTTTGTCTCACACACTCAAAATATCCTCAGGACTAAATTCCACCCCCCGGCTAGTCTCATTCGTCCCCCTCACTCCTCTTACGTTCCCCCTATTGGGCTAAGGGGACCTTTACTCAGTAACAGAGAATAGCTCTGGGTTACATTAGCATATTTTAAATGTTCATCAAATGCTTCAACTGGCCAATGTCCGTCATTTTTTTAAAATTCTTTAATTGAGTAAATGGTTAGTAGTGAGGTTGTGTATTCATGTATAGTACTGAATGTTCTAGCCAAGTGTGTCGAAAATAGTTCTAAATCTCAAAGGAACCTAGAGAGAAAGCTTAAGCCTGTGTGGCTGACATATCCTCATGCAGGAATAAAGAACATCAAAACACTTTGACAATAACTAACCTGGAGAGAGACTCATCATTATAGTCACATTTGAGGTTTATTTCAGAACCCCCCAAAAAAATGTCAGGTTCTGAAGAGAAGTTCACCCACCTACATGAGGTTAAAGCAGTCAAAAAACGTTTTGTGCTTTGGTAAGAGTAGGATGACTCATCATAGTTAGAACACATTTTGCAAAACACATTTTATATCTTCCACTGATACACCAGCACTTCCAGACAGCGGGGACAATAATAGCCGTGTGTTGGCCTTGAGGTTATAATTTGTCTTTGTATGGTTAAGCTCTAACAAGTATTACATACGGTATTGAAGCTCTGCATTTCAATCGAGGTTAAAGATGTTTTTATGAACCCAAACCATCATGCTACACTAACAATAGAACATCAGACTCTTCAGACAGTTATTGATTCTAATGCATTGAGTTCATTGTCAGTTATTGATTTTAGATGAGAAAATGGTGTGGGTCACTCATTCAAGACCCACTCAGACTTGTACCTGCTCATTGACCACACCATACTATTCTCCCGAAAGCACATTTGTTCTAGTCTGGCTGACACCAAACACTGACATCATAGTCTGGAAAGGCTCCTTAATGTTGTAGGCATAAAGGGTTGATAATGAAGGAGGCTGTGCTTTTTTACTGATTTGGTTCTTTCTCACTCCCGCACCCACATGGACAGCCACACACAGCCTAAGAGCGCCACCCTCTACCAATACAAAACAGCGAGAGGTCTCAACCCCCCACCAAAAAAAATGTCTGAGAGAACCAATCAAACTAAATCCAACTTTTGCGAGAATATTGCACCAACAACGGACTTCTGTGTACCACGTGAGTCGTGTCAGCCAGGCTACCTTTGTAGTCTGTGTGTTGATATGCAAGGCCTGCCTTCAGCTTGACCACCTGTAGCCTAGTTGGCTCCCAGCAATCTATCTGTCCTGATTGCTTTTCTCCTTCTTTGACTTGTCAAAATAATTTCTTGCCCGTTCAGACTGGCGAGTCTTTAACAAGGAGAAAACTCATTTATAACCAGGATCAGTAATTATTTGCTGGGAGCTGTGTGAGAACTGAACATATTTGTTATTCTGTGTTATTATTTTCTTTCTAATTGTGTTCTGCCTTTGGCATAATCAGTTCATTAGAATCCTCACTCTGTCACAGAGCGCTTTCACAACTGCCGCTAATTGCCCCGACGACTGCTACTTGTCATATCCCGCTACGACTATTGAATTTGTGACTTGTCTTTGGTATTATGCTGGAGCTTTACTGAATTTTCTACAAGGAATTGAAGCTTATTATAACACAGTTTGTTGTTTTGCAAAGTCCATCAAGTGGGTTTATCAAGACAGAGCATCATTATTTCATTGGCTTTTGATAAAAAAAGGTTAGACATTTGTCTTAACCATATGCTGCTTATAATCAGGTTACATTTATTGGTTAACAGTAAGCAAAAAGTGCATGGTGAATATGAACAAGGGGACCTTTAAAGCAATCGGAGATAGTAGTCGTAAATGCAGGCAACAGAGATTACAGAGTGTGTTCCTGTCTGTAAACTGTTAGCTGTCAGTCAAATTTTGCAAAATATGAAACTGAAACTTAAGTTTAGGCATTCATTCTGTGTAAGTGTTGAGGTTTGGGTTAACTTTAGGCATTAGGGTTAAGCAAAGGAATTCATTCTGAGTGGTTAAGAGCAGCCTAGTCTCAGAACAAAGCATATTACATTGTATGATTTTTTACTTTTCGGTGACAGTAGATTACTGAAGGCAAAAACGAAAGGAGGGTGGGTGGTCGGGGTGGATGATAGCTGTATAACACAAAAGTCTAGCAACTCAAACATCTAGCAACCCAAAGGTTCTGTGTTTTAATCTCATCACGGACAACTTTAGCATGTTACCTAAATAGCAACTATTTACCACTTTTTAGCTACTTTGCAACTACTTAACATGTTCACGAACACTTCCCCTAACCCTAACCCTAATCCTAACCATAACCTTACCTAAAGTAAAATATCATACTAAAGCAGTAGAACATAATATATCATATTAAAGCAGTCAAATGTAATGTATCATACTAAATGGGTAAAAGCAAACTGGTGCGATCAAGACAAAGGATACTATACGTTCTGCAATTCGTATTATATTGTATAATATCCACTATTACATTGGTAGGCCAATGTAATAATAACTTAACGTAACGTAACATATCATACTAAATGGAGTGGCACAGATTTGAGTAAAATATATTATGTTTTGTTCTGACACCAGGTTGGGTAGGGACACAGGAGAGGAGTGCTTCTTTGGTTATAGTTGAATACCATGCGGGGGGGCTCTTTGATAATGGGATGAAATACTATAGATCAAAACTAAGTTGATGCTGGATTGTGAACACACAGAAAACTTTGTGCAAACAAACTTATAGAAGTAATCATTGTTTATGGCTTGAATGAAATGAATAAATACACACCGTCACGTAGCAGCTACAACAGCTTTCATCAATCAGGGTGTCAAAGAATAGGGGTGTACAGACAGGTGTATATCCCAACTATCACAGGAAGTGACTAAATTCATTACCATATGTAATTGATCAAGAAACGAGAAAGCTTTTAACGCTCGTAATCGAACACCTGCCTCAGTGCATTGTTAGATGCTTTTTTGCCCTCTCACTTTATACACGGAAGATCTCCGCTAAACATAGAATCGCATGGTTTACCTGTATCTCTGTGACTGCTGATAACTTCACAACAAAGTTGACTACAAACACAAAGTTGCCAATGTCTTTGCGTTTGATACAAATAAGCGAAGTATAAAAACATGATTCAAATGAAAACCGAGATGACCGCTTTGAAATATAAACAGTGTGCTATACTAGCAAAATAGCCAGCTCGATTTGAATGGAGGAAGCTGATCCGAGAGCAGTGCTCCCGTTCTTTTGATATTATCCTTATCACATGCGCCAAAGGACGCACTTAGCGACCGATCTCTCTGCGTGGTGTTTTGGGAAACGCATGTTACATCTTCGGTCGTTGTAGAAAAGATGCATATTAAAAAAAAAAAAACGTAAGCCTATCGGGAAACGGGGCCCTGTTGTGTAGTTAGATGTGTTGTACTCAACTGTTATTTAGATTATTCACATTTCGAAAACTGGTATGTGCTAGGTGTGTGACTGTGTACATGACAAATTGCATCATTAATGTAAGAAGAAAAAAACTGCCACAGTGACTGTTTTAGTATTATCTGTCAGCAACATCAAATTAAAGGCTTCTTTGGAGGTACATTAATATTTTATGAATGTGAGGTATTTTCATTATTAAACTGTAATTTAAAGCTAATGGGTTATTTCATAGTGAGCATAATGTCCATTCTGTCCGCACATCATTTATCACTATACTAATATATCAGGCAAATGGACTATTATAAAATATTACCATGATTAGATGTGTAGCTTCAAGCCATTGTACTGCACGTGTATTACAAAGAGAGAGAAAAAGAAAATCACCAATAACCTTGTTCTTTCTCCATTAAACGTTCCGCCTTATCCTGTACTCTCTAAAGTGTGATTTAAAATGCATCTGTGTGTTTATGGTGAGCGTCCTGACAGCAGCGTTTAGCAGAGCAATGTCCTTAGGGATAACATGCACTGATTAAGCTTCGTAGACATGTATGGTCAATTGTGGGATGAAATATTTAATTATGTTTCTTTGAAAAAGTGCAACCAACTAATCGATATTCAATTAACGGAGACTGTGGAATTTGTCGATTCCAGAGAGAGAGAGAGAGAGAGAGAGCGAGGGAATGGCAGAGGGAAAGAGAGTTAGAGAGAGAGAAAAGATGATTAAGATTGCCCTTCTTTCGTGTTAAGAACTCCAACTCCCACCGAGAGAGAAAATACTATATTTAAGAGGCTTTGCCTTATTAAGTAATCCATTTGGGTTCACTTTCTCTGCTGTGGTTTCTTGCGACTCCATGTAATCACCTCACCAACCATTATACTTATGTATAATACCTCATTTTAAATGACAACGTCCCACAGCACAACTGTTGGGTGCGTCACTCTGCTGTTTGTATGGTGATCATTATGAAAAGTCAGCTGCTAATGACCTATTAAGGCTGCTAATTGAAATTAGATGGCTAATTGTCTTGTCATTATTGTTGTTTTTTAATGGCAGAAAGCAGGCTGAGGGACCCTGGAGAGAGAAACCAGAGTTAATATACAAATAAAAGCCCTACCATGAACAAGGGAAAATGTGTATTTCGATTTCTCTCCTGTTTGCCTCCCAACAACATGCTAACATGCAGTTTTCTAAGTAAACACATCTCCTCACAGTGACTGTACTTTTCCTCTTCTGTTAGTGTTCTTAGAACAAAGTAGGTGCCATATCAGTGCAGAATGATGAAACAGGCTACACTGATGACAATCATGATGAAAATGCTACTTCTGTCTTGTCCCGCATGGGCATCTAACTGCCTTGTCACCTTAGTAGAAGGTTCACTTAGGGTATTCATGGTGAATCTCAGGCAACAAACACACTTGGCTTGTAGAGAAGGGCATGAGTCAGATAAGGACACATTAGAGACTGGACTTTCCTGAGCTAAACAGCTAAAGACCTGCTGCTGTGATTCTAGCTTCAGCTCTTCCATGTGGCAGATTTGAGAAGGTAAGATTCAGGTGCAGTCCCTTAAGGCAGGATTTCTCCCCCCCCCCCCCCCCCCCCAGCACAATATACAGCTCATTCAAATATCCAACTCATCATCAAGCTTTGATTGTTTGAATCAGCTGTGTACTGTAGTGCTAGGGCAAAAACAAAACGTTCACCCAGGGGGTCCCCCAGGGTCGAGTTTGCGAAACACTGCCTTAAGGTGTGTGGGTGAATGGTGGAAGCAGGTGGTGTAAGGGGAGCTTTACAGCAGGCTTTCTGGAAGAGTATGTTTACTGTCGGTTTGAGAAACGCTGTAAAAAAAAAAAAAAAAAAGGTTGTTTGAGTAGTGTCCCCTTACAGTTTTTTTTCACAATCCTTTGTGAGACGGTATAGTGGCCAGGGAAGAGGGGAAGGGTGATTGGTGTCCCTCCCGTGTGTGTTGTGTGTATGGAAGGGGTGCTCTATGGGGAACACCACTCAGACATGCAGGACTGCCCCTCTTCCCCCATGTTCCCCTCTGTTGTTCCACATCACTCAGCTACAGTACAATATTAATGAGTGACCATCGTGAGTGGATGCGTCCTGACAAGATAAAACAAGAGTTCAAGCTCCTCCTGGCAAGCAGGACATTCTTCTGTGTCCCCCCCTCCCCTACATCAGCTTACATCTACATCACAACAGTGTGCTTCAATCCACCTGGGGACCTGGTCACAGAATGCAATTCAACCTCTATCTTTGGGCTCTTTCAGTTGGATTTCAATTTACACTGTTTCTCTATTGGTCACTCTAGATGGCTCTCTTAAAGTGAATTGAAGCACACTGTTGTGATGTAGATGTAAGCTGATGTAGGGGAGGGGGGACACAGAAGAATGTCCTGCTTGGCCCTCCTACCAAGCTAATGTTCTATCTTGGTCTGCTGCCACTTTGCTTGGTCCTGTAATCAAAGAAAGATCAATTTAAAAGGCAAGGCATGTGAAAGTCCCAATTATTATTGTTCTAAAGCGATGTTTGCAGTGTTGTGCTACCCCCTGACCGGGCGGCTTTAGTGTTCTATTCATAGTCCTCAGTTGCTCGCTGTGCATTTCAGTGTGTGAGTGCACGTGGGTGGTTGTCTTTGAGTTTCCGCTTGTTCTATTTGTTCCTTTTCTCCCTGATGAGTAGAGGAAGCCGTGTGTTCCCTCTGGTAGCAGCAGACTCCCCATTAGAGCTGTTTTGCTGGGGGTTGGGGGGGGGGGGGGGGGGGCGAGATGCGATGAGTTGGACGTGGTTCATGAACGCACACACTGTTTTTTAATGCCTGAGATGCTGACGGGTTGCCCACATACACTCCACGCACACACCCACACAGAAGCACACACCCACACAGCCATGCATATAGAGAGACATAAACAGAGAAAGAGAGGCAGGCTTCCCTCCTGCTCTCTGCATACCCCCTCCCTGTCCCCCTCCCCAGGGTGTTTGAGGTCTTAGATGTTTTGCGTTATAAACGGCAAAGAGTTGTTAGTGAGTACTGGCCTGGAAAGATTGAGAAGGAGATGAGGATGATGATGATGATCGTCATTGGTATATGCTATTGAGGGGGATAATTTAGACGTTTTAGAGGGAAAGGGAAAATGTACTTGTTACGACTGTGATATGTGGTTGTCTCACCCAGCTATTTTAAGATGAATGCACTGATTGTAAGTCACTCTAGATAAGAGCGTCTTCTAAATGACTTAATGTAAAATGTTATCTGCTGTTGCTGAAAAACAATAGCTAACATATTTAAACATTCATTAATTTGATTTTAGAGTACATTGCCAATGATGTCTGAACAATGCCAAATCCCATATCTCTCCATTTTTGGGGTTTTTAGTCCTTGGGTCGTTCGACGAAATGAGTGCCTTTTGCGTCCCTTAAATATCTTACGTAGACATTTGTAAAGCCTGTTATTATAAATGAAGTCTCCGTTTAACGTAGACCCCCATGGACAATTCGATTAACAGAGACTTGCTAAAGTGCCAACATTGAGCTCTGTCCCAGCTCTGTCCCTCTGTGCAACCTAGGAAGATTTGAACCCTCTTAATCCCAACATTTATCCACCATCCGCGTAAAGCCCTAGTTATTTTCTTGCATTTCTGAATATTATTATTTATTTCATGTGATCAGTGATTCATTTTAAGTTAAAAAACAACAACAACCCTGTCCATAATTTTAAGGTCAACCCTATTACAGTACGTAAACTGGCTTGTTTAAATATGGTGAAACTATTCCCTTTTAAATAATATCACATAAAGAAACACTGAACATTTAACAGTCAAATCATAGTGTAAAAGCAGGTGAGATGTTCTACTCTTTTGAGACATTTGTGGGTGTTTTGTGGTGGAAACAGAGCGGGTCGAGCATCAACCCTATTACCAATAGATAGACAGACTAGAAACCTTTTAGAAACTTGAATGTCTTAGTGAAGCTTGCATTCAATTTCCCCTCGTTGTTGCACACAACAAGCTTCCATTTCCCTTGTCACAAGGGGATACATGGATGATTTAACCTTTATACTACCAACATATTTTACAACATGAATTACCAACTTGTGTGATTTTGACCCCAAGAAGAAACTATAGGGAAAAGCAACAATCATAGCAAATGATGAACTTAATTACTATCAAAACATAATTAGACATGTAAATAAGGTAATCTGAAATAAAAATCCCCAAAATACACTGTTATTTTAGCAAATGTTTTGTTACTTTGCTTATTGTGTCAAACAAAACCCTAACTTTTCCCCTTGAATAATGTGGAGCTTTTTTCCCAAAGTACCACGTATATTAATAGTAAAAATCTGATTTACTGTCACTTCCTGACCATAGAGAGCCCTTGGATTCTCTACAGGGGTTTAGGGTGTGACTAGGGGGGTGTTCTAGAATGTGTATTTCTATGTTGGTGATTTTGTATGGTTCCCGATTAGAGGCAGCTGGTAATCATTGCCTCTACCTGCTTTGTGGGATATTGTTTGTGTTAGTGTGTTTGGGCACTGCGTCTTCACAAGTTTTGTTTCTAGTTTCACTTTGTATTAAAAAGATGTGGAACTCAATGCACGCTGCGCCTTGGTCCGCTCATTTTGAAGTTCGTGACATTTACCATAATTTGATTGTAGTATTGTTTATTTTTTTGAATTTTGAAGTAAATATAAATGTTATATTTGCGATAAAAACGACTGCCATTTAACCCTCCTAATATGTTGCGGGTCAATTTGACCCATTTCCACTTTTGAGTTAAAATACTAGTTGACCTCTCTTTTTCTCCATGAAATTAAATGACTTTTCCTCATTTAGGGTCATGAACCTAACATCAAAATGTGGACACACTGATGTTGTGGAATGTACACCATAGTACCCTCCAAACTCGTCATCAAGCTCGAGACCCTGGGTCTCGACCCCGCCCTGTGCAACTGGGTACTGGACTTCCTGACGGGCCGCCCCCAGGTGGTGAGGGTAGGTAACAACACCTCCACCCCGCTGATCCTCAACACTGGGGCCCCACAAGGGTGCGTTCTGAGCCCTCTCCTGTACTCCCTGTTCATCCACGACTGCGTGGCCATGCACGCCTCCAACTCAATCATCAACTTTGCGGACGACACTACAGTGGTAGGCTTGATTACCAACAACAACGAGACGGCCTACAGGGAGGAGGTGAGGGCCCTCGGAGTGTGGTGTCAGGAAAATAACCTCACACTCAACGTCAACAAAACAAAGGAGATGATTGTGGACTTCAGGAAACAGCAGAGGGAGCACCCCCCTATCCACATCGACGGGACAGTAGTGGAGAGGGTAGTACGTTTTAAGTTCCTCAGCGTACACATCACGGACAAACTGAATTGGTCCACCCACACAGACAGCGTTGTGAAGAAGGCGCAGCAGCACCTCTTCAACCTCAGGAGTCTGAAGAAATTCGGCTTGTCACCAAAAGCACTCACAAACTTCTACAGATGCACAATCAAGAGCATCCTGTCGGGCTGTATCACCGCCTGGTACGGCAACTGCTCCGCCCACAACCGTAAGGCTCTCCAGAGGGTAGTGAGGTCTGCACAACGCATCACCGGGGGCAAACTACCTGCCCTCCAGGACACCTACACCACCCGATGTCACAGGAAGGCCATAAAGATCATCAAGGACAACAACCACCCGAGCCACTGCCTGTTCACCCCACTATCATCCAGAAGGCGAGGTCAGTACAGGTGCATCAAAGCAGGGACCAAGAGACTGAAAAACAGCTTCTGTCTCAAGGCCATCAGACTGTTAAACAGCCACCACTAACATTTAGTGGCTGCTGCCAACATACTGACTCAACTCCAGCCACTTTAATAATGGGAATTGATGGACATTTATGTAAAAATGTATCACTAGCCACTTTAAACAATGGCACTTAATATAATGTTTACATACCCTACATTACACATCTCATATGTATATGTATATACTGTACTCTATATCATCTACTGCATCTTGCCATCTTTATGTAATACATGTACCACTAGCCACTTTAAACTATGCCACTTTATGTTTATATACCCTACATTACTCATCTCATATGTTTATACTGTACTCTATACATCTACTGCATCTTGCCTATGCCGTTCTGTACCATCACTCATTCATATATCTTTATGTACATATTCTTTATCCCTTTACACTTGTGTGTATAAGGTAGTAGTTGTGGAATTGTTAGGTTAGATTACTCGTTGGTTATTACTGCATTGTCGGAACTAGAAGCACAAGCATTTTCGCTACACTCGCATTAACATCTGCTAACCATGTGTAGGTGACAAATAAAATTTGATTTGATTTGATGTCTGTGTAGATTTTGTATACTAACATGCTGTTGGGGGTACTTTTGACCCATACGCTTTCATATGTATAGATTATGGACATGTCCAAAATAGACAAGTGTATTTGATCTATTTTGTTTTGACTGGTTCTGATTGCACTTTTATAATTATGTTTGCGTGAAAAGGAGCTTTCCCAAGCTTCTCCTTCTCAGTGACAGAGCAGCAGATCTCTGACAGCCATTAGAAAATTAGCTCCAAACAGAAAATGCTTGTTTGTGAAAAAGGAAATATTATAAACAAATAGTTCTCAAAAATATTTTATTTTTTAATTTTAACAAGACAAGTCAGTTAAGAACAAATTCTTATTTACAATGTCAGTTGAAGTCGGAAGTTTACATACACCTTAGCCAAATACATTTAAACTCAGTTTCACAATTCCTGACATTTAATCCTAGTAAAAATTCTCTGTCTTAGGTCAGTTAGGATCACCACTTCATTTTAAGAATGTGAAATGTCAGAATAATAGTAGAGAGAATGATTTATTTCAGCTTTTATTTATTTCATCATATTCCCAGTGGGTCAGAAGTTTATATACACTCAATTAGTATTTGGTAGCATTGCCTTTAAATTGTTTACCTTGGGTCAACCTTCCCAAATTGTTTACCTTCACAACCTTCCCAAATTAAGTTGGGTGAATTTTGGCCCATTCCTCCTGACAGAGCTGGTGTAACTGAATCAGGTTTGTAGGCCTCCTTGCTCGCACATGCTTTCTCAGTTCTGCCCACAAATGTTCTATATGATTGAAGTCAGGGTTTTCTGATGGCCACTCCAATACCTTGACTTTGTTGTCCATAAGCCATTTTGCCACAACTTTGGAAGTATGCTTGGGGTCATTGTCCATTTGGAAGACCCATTTGCGACCAAGCTTTAACTTCCTGACTGATGTCTTGAGATGTTGCTTCAATATATCCACATAATATTCCTCCCTCATGGAGCCATCTATTTTGTGAAATGCCTCAGTCCCTCCTGCAGCAAAGCACCCAAACAACATAATGCTTCACGGTTGGGATGGTGTTCTTTGGCTTGCAAGCCTCCCCCTTTTTCCTCCAAACATAACAATGGTCATTATGGCCAAACAGTTCTATTTTTGTTTCATCAGACAAGAGGACATTTCTCCAAAAAGTACGATCTTTGTCCCCATGTGCAGTTGCAGACCGTAGTCTGGCTTTTTTACGGCGGTTTTTGAGCAGTGGCTTCTTCCTTGCTGAGCGCCCTTTCAGTTTATGTCGATGTAGAACTCGTTTTACTGTGGATATAGATACTTTTGTAGCTGTTTTCTCAGCATCTTCACAAGGTCCTTTGCTGTTGTTCTGGGATTGATTTGCACTTTTCGCACCAAAGTACATTCATCTCTAGGAGATAGAACGAGTCTCCTTCCTGAGCGGTATGACGGCTGTGTGGTCCCATGGTGTTCATACTTGCCTACTATTGTTTGTACAGATGAACGTGGTACCTTCAGGCGTTTGGAAATTGCTCCCAAGGAAGAACCAGACTTGTGGAGGTCTACAATTTCTTTAGATTTTGCCATGATGTCAAAAAAAGAGGTACTGAGTTTGAAGGTAGGCCTTGAAATACATCCACAGATACCCCTCCAATTGACTCAAATTATGTCAATTAGCCTACCAGAAGCTTCTAAAGCCATGACATCATTTTTGGGAATTTTCCAAGCTGTTTAAAGGCACAGTCAACTTAGTGTATGTAAACTTCTGACCCACTAGAATTGTGATACTGTGAGTTATAAGTAAAATAATCTGTCTGTAAACAATTGTTGGAGAAATTACTTGTGTCATGCACAAAGTAGATGTCCTAACCGACTTGCCAAAACTATAGTTTGTTAACAAGAAATTTGTGGAATGGTTGAAAAACAAGTTTTCATGACCTAAGTGTATGTAAACTTACAACTTCAACTGTAAATAGCCCAGTACTGTACTGCCGACCATCACGTTGTACAGCGCCATTTTTTTCGTTCCATCCTAACAGAACCCAGAGGGTTTTTCTTTTTTCATGGAATAGAAACACCATAATATTTATCAAATTAATTAAGCAAGTACCAGTCAAAAGTTTGGACACACAAACTAATTCCAGGATTTTTCTATATTTGTACTATTTTCTACATTTTTCTACATTTTCTACATTTTCTACAAACTCTTATTTACAAGGACAGCCTTCTCTTTCCTCCCGGTCGGGGAATTGAACCCCGGTCTCCCGCGTGCCTGGAATATAGAAGACTATTGAATGCTTCTCAATGATGCCTTCTGGTGGTCAAACTAGCACTAACTTGCATTATCAATAAAAATGTCTGACAATTAAATGATGTGCCACAGAATGCTGCAGCAGCCCGCAAGCTGTGCCGCAGTATGACGCAACTTTTAAAGGAGGAACCACTGTACATATTACCTCAGCTAACCTGTGCCCCCGCACATTGACTCTATACCGGTACCCCCCTTTATATAGTCTCACTATTGTTATTTTACTGCTGCTCTTCAATTACTTGTTACTTTTATTTCTTATCCTTATCCATATTTTTTTTAAACTGCATTGTCGTTAGGGGCTCGTAAGTAAGCATTTCACTGTAAGGTCTGCACCTGTTGTATTCGGGGGATGTGACAACACTTTATTTCATTTTATTTTACTTGGTGCTAAAACTCCCTGTTATAAACCAATCAGCATCCAGGATCCAAACAACCTGTTTATAATCTCAGAATATTTATAATGCTATGCTTTGAAACATCAAAACTCAGAATTCCAGGGATGTTGCTCTAAAACTCTCTCCACATACAGAGATAGAACTCTTTCCCTTGCAACCATGAACAAAGTTGCTTTGTAAAAACACTTGTTTTCCTTGCCACAGTAAACACTAGGGTCTGTAAAGTGTGTACAACAACGATTACACATTCAGCACATTCAGATTCCCTGTGGATACAGAAGGACAAAGGTCAGGAGATTTTTTGTTTCTTTAGAGAATGGCACGTACAAAGTAACGGTTGGAGTGCCCTGCTGCAGTCATCAAGGGCTGTAAGGACAGCAGAGATGGCTGGATTGTTCCAATGTCCTTTGTTCATTATTCTGTAAAGGCCTTGGAGGTCCTTGAAGACAACTGCCAGAAGACTAACGTTAACTAGTCAATAGACGGTGAGGGCTTTTAGAAAATCGGATTAATTAAGGCTGAGTACGTTTATTTTTAAGCTTGCAGGATGCATTACTTACCAACAACAGAGGCAAATCACATTTTGAAGTTTACTTTCCTTGCTTTGTCTGACAACACAATCATGCATCTAACAAATACGTTTTGTGATTCAGAATGCGGTATTTATTTTGTTTCATAGTGAAAATGCACGTTTCTCACACTGGCTTTAGCCGCAGGGGGAACAGACCTGCCCGGGCAAGTCCAGGTGGTTGCCTGAAACACTTGCCTCAGAAGGAAGGCAACGTCAGCATAGTGCGACAAATCCTCATGTTTCTATGCTAGATTCGGACCAAACAATTAGCACAACAGCTAAAATGGTTTTGAAAAAAATTGTATGTTACAAAATAAATATACTATAGCATTCCCTAATCATAAACTATTTACAGTGCCTTCATATGTGTCACTGATCTACACACAATACCCAATAATGTTTTTTATTTTATTTTTGTAAATAAAAACTGAAAAGCTGAAATATCTTGAGTCAATAAGTATTCCACCATTTTCATATGCCAAGCCTTAATAAGTTCAGGAGTAAAAATGTGCTTAACAAATCACATAATAAGTTGTATGGACTCATTCTGTGTTCAATAATAGTGGTTAACATGATTTTTTAATGACTATCCCATCTCTGTACCTCAGATATACAATTATCTGTAAGGTTCCTCAATCGAGTAGGGAATTCAAGAACAGATTCAACCACAAAGACCAGGGAGGTTTTTTCAATGCCTCTCAAAGAAGGCCACTGATTGGTAGATATGTATAAATAAATAAAATTAGGCTTTGGATGGTGTATCAATACACCCAGTCACTACAAAGATATAAGCATTCTTCCTAAAATCGTTTGCCAGAGAGGAAGGCAACTGCTAAGGGATTTCACTATTAGGCCAATGGTGATTTTAAAACTGTTATAGAGTTTAATGGTTGCGATATGAGACAACTGAGGATGGATAAACAACATAGCAGTTGCTCTACAATACTAACCTAAATGACAGAGTGAAAAGAAGGAATTCTGTACAGAATCCTGTTTGTAACAATAATACTGCAAAACAATTGGCAAAGCAATTTACTTTTTGTTCTGAATACAAAGCACTATGTTCAGGGGAAATCCAACATAACACATCACTGAGTACCACTTCATATTTTCAAGTATGGTTGTGGCTGCATCATGTTATGGGTATGTTTGTCATCGGCAAGGACTATGGAGTTTAGGATAAAAATAAACGGAATACAGCTATAAGCACAGGAAAAATACTTGAGGAAAACCTGGTTCAGTCTGCTTTCCAACAGACACTGGGTGACCAATTCTCGTCTCACAGGACAATAATCCAAAGAACAAGACCAAATATACACTGGAGTTGCTAATGAAGACAACATTGAATGTTTCTGTGTTGCCTAGTTACAGTTTTGACTTAAATCGTCTTGAAAATATACGGCAAGACTTGAAAGTGTCTGTCTAGCAACGATCAACAACCAACTTGAATAATTTTCAAAGAATAATGGGCAAATATTGTACAATTAATGAATACTTGTCACTACTCCCGCTCCTCCTCTTTTGCGCTTATTGTCGCCAGTTTACTCATTATTACGCACACCTGTCACCATCGTTACGTGTACCTGGGCCTCATGAGACTCAGCTGGACTCCATCACCTGTATCTGTCACTCCCTTTGGTTCTTTCCTCAGGAGTTACTGTTTCATGTCTGTACGCCTCTCGTGTTTCTTGTTTTGGTCCATGTTCATTTATTTATTAAATTCACTCCCTGTACTTGCTTCCCAATTATTAGCATACACGTTACAATACTTATCTAATCAAGATATTTGTGTTTTATTTTTCATTTATTTTTTTATAAATGTGTCACACCCTGATCTGTTTCACATGTCCTTGTGATTGTCTCCACCCCCCTCCAGGTGTCACCCATCTTCCCCATTATTCCGTTATCTCCTCTGTTTGTCCGTTCCCAGTTCGTCTTGTTTGTCAAGTCAACCAGCGTTTTGTTTCTCAGCTCCTGCTTTTCCCCAGTCTCTCTTTTCATGCCCTCCTGGTTTTGACCCTTGCCTGTTCTGACTCCGAAACCGCCTGCCTGACCACTCTGCCTGCCCCTGAGCCTGCCTCCCGACCTGCACCTTTTCCCCCCTGCTGGATTTTTACTTACCTTTACCTGCCTTGACCTGTCTATTGCCTGCCCCTATTGGATCATTAAACTATTGTTTATTCGAAAGTTGTCTGCATCAGGGACTCATTCCTGACATTTTTTTATAATATTTCTACCACTTTGATATTACAGAATATTCTGAGTAGATTGTTGACCAAAAAGGACAATTAAATTAATTTTAATCCCACTTTGTAACACAACGAAATGTGTAAAAAGTCAAGGGGTGTGAATACTTTCTGGAGGCCACATTTGTGGACAAATCCTACATACAATTATTTTACATTAGCTGGGGTAAGAAAAGTATTAAATTACCTTGAATTAGTCAAACCAACACATAACTGTGTAGATGCAAACTTTGGTAATGGAATTACGATAAAATCTCCCTCAGATTTTTGTGTGACCACATTTTGCCAACAACTGTTAAATATCTTCTCCGAATTAAGATTCAACGATGGCAGCAGAAAGAATGGGGTGTCAGCTATGACATGCAGTATATTTTGGTTATTGAACTACAGTAAGTGAAGTGGATTTATACCCGTTAGCAGAATTGCATCATGGGTCCCTGATCTGTACTACACAGAAATCACAGGAGGTTGGTGGCACCTTTATTGGAGAGAACTGGCTCGTGGTAATGGCTGGAGCGTAATCACATGGTTTCCATGCGTTTGAAGCCATTCCATTTGCTCCGATCCAGCCATTTTTGTGTTTTTTATTTAACCTTTATTTAACTAGGCAAGTCAGTTAAGAACAAACTCTTATTTTCAATGACGGCCTACCCCAGACGACGCAGGGCCGATTGTGCGTCACCCTATGGCACTCCCAATCACGGCCGGATGTGATACAGCCTGGATTTGAAACATGGACTGTAGTGGCACCTTTTGCACTGAGAAGCAGTGCCTTAGACCGCCGCGCCACTCGGGAGCCCATAATAATGAGCTGTTCTACCCTCAGCAGCATCATGTGACAGAAATGTATAGTTATGAATATGAATGTCATTCTCCTCAAGTTTAGACAGCATAGCACAGCGGAGTACAGTACAGTGCAGTACAATACAGCACAGCAGAGCAGTGTAGATGGTGGCTGGTTGCTTAGCGTTTAAGGGCCAGTAATCTGAAGGTTGCTGGTCAATTACCCGAGCCAACTAGGTGAAAGATCTGCCGATATGCCCTTGAGCAAAGAACTTAACCCTAATTGTTCCTGTAACTTGCTTGAGTACAATATACTGGACTATACTTTTCTGTAATATTGGACTGTACTCTACTCACTGTACTGTAATGTCCAAACTTGTGAAACTTGTTTTTGAAAGAAAAGCAAATTTTTTGTCCATTGAAATAACATCAAATTGTTCAGAAATACAGTGTAGACATTATTCATGTTGTAAATGATTATTGTAGCTGGAAACGTCTATTTTTTATACAATATCTACATAGGCGTACAGAGGCTCATTATCAGCAACCGTCAATCCTGTGTTCCAATGGCACGTTGTGTTAGCTAATCCAAGTTTATCATTTTAAAAGGTGAATTGATTATTAGAAAAAACCTTTTGCAATTATGTTAGCACAGCTGAAAACTGTTGTTCTCTGGCAGTCTCTATGGGGGTACCACAGGGTTAAATTCAGAGAAGTAGTTGAACTCAATCAGAGAAGTAGTTGGTGAACCAGGCGAGGCAATCATTTGAGAATCCAAGGCTATCGAGTCTGCCGATGAGGATGTGGTGACTGACAGAGTCGAAAGCCTTGGCCAGGTCAATGAATACAGCTGCACAGTATTGTTTCTTATCGATGGCGGTTAGGATATCGTTTAGGACCTTGAGCGTAGCTGAGGTGCACCCATGACCAGCTCTGAAACCAGATTGCATAGCGGAGAAGGTGTGGTGGGATTTGAAATGGTCGATAATCTGTTTGTTACAGGGTAGGATTGATATAGGTCTGTAGCAGTTTGGGTCAAGAGTGTCCCCCCCTTTGAAGAGGGGGATGACCGCAGCTGCTTTCCAATCTTTGGGAATCTCAGACGACACGAAAGAGAAGTTGAACAGGCTAGTAATAGGGGTTGCAACAATTTCGGCAGATAATTTTTGAAAGAAAGGGTCCAGATTGTCCAGCCCGGCTGATTTGTAGGGGTCCAGATTTTGCAGCTCTTTCAGAACATCAGCTGACTGGATTTGGGAGAAGGAGAAATGGGGAAGGCTTGGGCGAGTTGCTGTGGGGGGTGCAGTGCTGTTGATCGGGGTAGGGGTAGCCAGGTGGAAAGCATGGCCAGCCGTAGAAAAATTCTTATTGAAATTCTCAATTATAGTGGATTTATTGGTGGTGACAGTGTTTCCTGTCCTCAGCTCAGTGGGCAGCTGGGAGGTATTCTTATTCTACAGTGTCCCAGAACTTTTTTGAGTTTGTGTTGCAGGAAGCAAATTTCTGCTTGAAAAAGCTAGCCTTGGCTTTTCTAACTGCCTGTGTATATCGGTTTCTAGCTTCCCTGAAAAGTTGCATATCACGGGGGCTGTTCGATGCTAATGCAGAATGCCATAGGATGTTTTTGTGTTGGTTAAGGGCAGTCAGGTCTGGAGAGAACCAAGGGCTATATCTGTTCCTGGTTCTAAATTTCTTGAATGGGGCATGCTTATTTAAGGTGGTGAGGAAGGCATTTAAAAAAAATAACCAGGCATCCTCTACTGACGGGATGAGATCAATATCCTTCCAGGATAACCCGGCCAGGTGGATTAGAAAGGCCTGCTGGCTGAAGTGTTTCAGGGAGCGTTTGACAGTGATGAGTGGAGGTCGTTTGACCGCTGAACCATTACGGATGCAGGCAATGAGGCAGTGATCGCTGAGATCTTGGTTGAAAAAGGCAGAGGTGTATTTAGATGGCAAGTTGGATAGGATGATATCTATGAGGGTGCCCGTGTTTATGGCTTTGGGGTGGTACCTGGTAGGTTCATTGATAATTTGTGTGAGATTGAGGGCATCAAGCTTAGATTGTAGGATGGCTGGGGTGTTAAAACTTCTCTAGGATAGGGGGCAGGATTTTCACGTTTGGATGAAAAGCATACCCAAATTCAACTGCCAGCTACTCATCCCCAGAAGATAAGATATGCATATTATTATTAGATTTGGATAGAAAACACTCTGAAGATTCTAAAACAGTTTGAATCATGTCTGTGAGTATAACCAAATTTATTTAGCAGGCGAAACCCCCGAGGACAAACCATTCAGAATCTTTTTGTTGTTGAGGTCACTCTCTTTTCAATGAGTTTTCATTGGGAATCCAGATTTCTAAGGGACCATCTTGCAGTTCCTACCGCTTCCACTGGATGTCAACAGTCTTTAGAAATTGGTGGAGGTTTTTCCTTTGTGTAATGAAGAAGTCCGGCCATCCAGAACGAGGGTAACTTTTAGATATAGGCACGTGACCAGAAAGCTAGCTACAGTTTGTTTTCCTCCTGTATTGAACACAGATCATCCCGTCTTCAATTTTATCGATTATTTAAGTAAAAAAATACCTAAAGTTGTATTACAAAAGTAGTTTGTAATGTTTTGACAAAGTTTACAGGTAACTTTTGATATATTTTGTAGTAACGTTGCACAAGTTGAAACCGGTGTTTTTCCGGATCAAACGCGCCAAATAAATGGACATTTTGGATATATATCGACGGAATGAATTGAACAAAAGGACCATTTGTGTTGTTTATGGGACATATTGGAGTGCCAACAAAAGATGCTCGTCAAAGGTAAGGCATGAATTATATTTTTATTTCTGCGTTTTGTGTTGCGCCTGCGGGGTTGAAATATGCTTCTCTCTCTTTGTTTACTATGGTGCTATCCTCAGATAATAGCATCGTTTGCTTTCACCGAAAAGCCTATTTGAAATCTGACATGTTCGCTGGATTCACAACCAGTGTAGCTTTAATTTGGCAACGTTCATGTGTGATTTAATGAAAGTTAGATTTTTATAGTAATTTTCATAGTAATTAATTTGAATTTGGCGCTCTGCATTTTCTCTGGCTTTTTGCCAAGTGAGACAGTAGCTAAACCTAAACTCATATTGTTTGGATATAAATATGAACTTTACCGAACAAAACATACATGTATTGTGTAACATGAAGTCCTATGAGTGTCATCTGATGAAGATCATCAAAGGTTAGTGATTAATTTTATCTCTATTTCTGCTTTTTGTTACTCCTCTCTTTGGCTGTGTAGCTTTAATTTGGTATTTTGCATGTGTGATTTAATGAAAGTTTTATTTTTATAGTCATTTGTTTGAATTTGGCGCTCTGCATTTTTACTGGCTTTTGGCCAGCTCGGACGCTAACGTCCCACATATCCCAGAGAGGTTTTAAGCATGTTCCAGTTTAGGTCGCCCAGCAGCACGAGCTCTGAAGATCGATGGGGGGCAATCAGTTCACATATGGTGTCCAGAGCACAGCTGGGGGCAGAGGGTGGTCTATAGCAGGCGGCAACGGTGAGAGACTTGTTTTTAGAGAGGTGGATTTTTAAAAGTAGAAGTTCAAATTGCTTGGGTACAGACCTGGATAGACAGAACTCTGCAGGCTATCTTTGCAGTAGATTGCAACACCGCCACCTTTGGCCGTACTATCTTGTCTGAAAATGTTATAGTTAGGAATGGAGATTTCAGAATTTTTGGTGGTCTTCCTAAGCCAGGATTCAGACACGGCTAGAACATCCGGGTTGGCAGAGTGTGCTAAAGCAGTGAATAAAATAGACTTAGGGAGGAGGCTTCTAATGTTAACATGCATGAAACCAAGGCTATTACGGTTACAGAAGTCATCAAAAGAGAGCGCCTGGGGAATAGGAGTGGAGCTAGGCACTGCAGGGCCTGGATTCACCTCTACATCACCAGAGGAACAGAGGAGGAGTAGGATAAGGGTACGGCTAAAAGCTATGAGAATTGGTCGTCTAGAACGTCCGGAACAGAGAGTAAAAGGAGGTTTCTGGGGGCGATAAAATAGCTTCAAGGTATAATGTACAGACAAAGGTATGGTAGGATGTGAATACAGTGGAGGTAAACCTAGGTATTGAGTGATGATGAGAGAGATATTGTCTCTAGAAACATAATTGAAACCAGGTGATGTCATCGCATGTGTGGGTGGTGGAACTGAAAGGTTGGATAAGGTATAATGAGCAGGGCTAGAGGCTCTACAGTGAAATAAGCCAATAAACACTAACCAAATGCAGAGAGGGAGAGAGAGAGGGAGAGGTTGTCCATACTCAGACTGTTTTATCACTCTTGGTTTGACCACCAGACAACAGAAAGACAAAGAAAATAGTTATGATCTGAATATGACAGTAGCAGGTGACCCAACTGTGGTTTGTGACTAATATAATTTCCAGGGGCGCAAATTTGATTTTAGAAGTGGGGGGGGGACGTAACCTGGCGAGGGGTCTGGGGGTCCTACCTCAGAAATGTTTTGGCCATCTAAAGCTAATATCCTGCATTTCTACACAAACGAATATGACCCTTTTGGGATCATTTTGGGGTCACTTTTATTGTAAATAAGAATTTAATATGTTTCTAAGCACTTCTACATTAACCCATTTAATCCCGAATTTTTCCCAGACATGAAAATATCCAAATCAAGTGTCATTAGTAACACTTTGAAGTAATCAATCATTCTTTTTTGAAATTTTAATGGAAAAGTAGGTGAAAAAGTGTGTTTT
Source organism: Salvelinus alpinus (assembly GCF_045679555.1). Taxonomy (NCBI): domain Eukaryota; kingdom Metazoa; phylum Chordata; class Actinopteri; order Salmoniformes; family Salmonidae; genus Salvelinus; species Salvelinus alpinus. Next base: position 33,106,565 of record NC_092092.1, read on the forward strand.
ATGGTGGGTCACAATTGTGACCGGTGGGATAATGTTACGTATATTGAATTAACATATTTCTCCTATGCAGTTATCAAAGTTCTTATATATCCCAACCCAGTTATTAACACATTTAAAACTCTGTCACTGGCATTGCCACTAGAATTCCCCGTCACATTCTAGTGTGACTATTTTATACATCAAAAACCCTTATACAACAAGATATGAATACTGAGAGCAAAGACAAAAAGACAACAACCATCAACGTATCTCCACATTGTTACTTTAGTTCAATATGCATTGAAACATTAATATTGTAACTTTATTGTAACAGTTGAACTTGTACTTTAGTGCAATATTCATTGTAACATTGTCATTGTGACATTTTAGTGCAACATTCACTAACACCTGTATAGCAGTCATGTGATTCATTCCCACTGAACATAAAGGTAACATTCAGGATAGAGGTAGCCTGTAGAATATGCATTCAAGTAGAGGCCTACACTGAACAAAATACAAATATTTTATATATATATATATATATATTTGAAAAGCGCCACTGCACAATGAGTGCTTATATATACATATATATCATAGAGCTTCAGAACCAAGTGCACGATTAGTTTGTGCATCACTGTTTTGAACTACGATCAGTCAGACCTACTGTCATACAGGATGTCTTGAATAAACTGACCTTCTGTTCCAAAAACATTTCAGTCATTTTGATTGTCTTTTTCGTCAACTTTTCTTTTCTTCCTAGAGTCAGTTGTACTGCTCCTCACCCTTTATCAACTTTTCTATTTTTCTTTTGTCTTTTTCAGCCCTTTTTCATTCGGTCTTATCTCCTTTTCTACTGTCCATGGTATATCTTGAAGCACTCAATGTGCAGTGGCGCTTTGCATTTCTCACATGCATAGGTAGTACGTTTGTCACAATGACGACTTCTCTGGAACCGGTGCATCGTGTTGATTGGCCAGTGAGAAGCTTTGTCATATCTTGCCTGATCTTCAACAGTAGCAGCCAGTAAAGATCTCCTTCCGTGGCTCAGTGGTTTCGTGCCAAACTTTTGCATATTTGGGCTGTATACTATGTGTTTTGGAATCACATCAGTGGCAGGCCTCTTCGATTGTTTGAACGCTCAATCTTTATTTTTGACCACCTGCAGCTTTTCCCTTGGCTCTTCTGGCTGACCCCTATGGCTTGTAGAGACCCTTGGCTCTTCATTATCAACAATGGAGGGGTGTGGGGGAGGTTGTGGATGGGGGGGGGGGGTGGTGAGGGGTAGGTCATCATCACTGATAACGTTGTTCCCATCATGATCTGTTTGCATAGGTTCAGCATATGCATTCAACAGCCTGGCTGGCAAATGGCCTGTCCATAGTCCATATCTGACCCATCGCTATCACAATCACTCAGGATAGCATCTTTCTCATTTTGAGGGATAACTGCAATGTTGCATGCCTTGTCTGGGCAGTCACCTAGATCAACATATCCAGAACTTGACTCAAAGTGACACTAAAAGAAAGAACAGAGTAGAAAGTTAGGTAAAACAAGAACTATGTATGTGTATAAGTATGTGAATACCTAGATGCACTGTGTTATCCCGCCGGTCACAATTGTTGCCGTCAACATGTATACTCATTCTATGACCACACTGAACAAAGTTGAGTAATTGCAAATGCATATATCAATACTAGACACCCTAAAGATGATGTGTACCAAAAACCTTTGTCCTAACTTTATGTTAACATACTTTACTAACCTTCTGTTTGGGAGCTTTGATGCAGCCATCCTCTTCTCATGGTGCAACCAGGAAGTAAACAGCTCTGGTCATGTGACAATTCACACTAAACATGTAACACTGCACATCTTTCATTGAGACCCTTTAATATTTCAATATTTGCTGGAAATGCATTGATACATCATTCAGTAACATTTTTAGAGCCTTATAACTGAAAATGTTTTTTACAGTCACTTTTGTGACCGATGGGATTAAATAGGTTAATGTAGATGTTACCATGATTATGGATAATCCTGAATGAATCGTGAATACTGATGATTGAGAAAGTTACAGACGCACAAATATGATACCCCCAAGACATGCTAACCTCTCACCATTACAATAACAGGGGAAGCTAGAATTTTTGGGGGGGATATTTGTGCGTCTAACTTTCTCACTCATCACTATTCATGATTCATTCAGGATTATCCGTATTCATGGTAGCATCTACATTAATGTATAAGTGCTTAGAAACATATTATATTATTTTTTACTATAAAAGGGATTCCAAAATACACAATACATTATTTAGCTTTCATTTCTCCTGGGCACTAAATAATCTGAACCACAACCAAAACAAACAGGAAATGCATCCAATAAATTTGTAGTCACAAGCTTGATGTAGTCATTGTGTGCTATGAATATAAGACCAATTACTTCACTTTTCACTACTTTAATACACTTACAAGTGAAGTTGTCCCAATGCTTTTGCTCCCCTAAAATTGGGGGACTACTGTATGTACAAAAAGTGCTGCAATTTCTAAACGGTTCACCCAATATGGACGAATACGCTCAAATAAAAGCTGTCAGTCTGCACTTTAACTTCATAGTCATTGTTTGATTTCAAATCCAAACTTTTGGAGTATGGAGCTGGATTGCCCCGTCCTGCCCCTAGGAGTCCACCGCCCTGCAGCGCCCCCAACCCAACACACCCCACTCAGCTTTAGGTTCTTAGTGAAACATTCATTATTGCCTAAATAAGTATTTTCCTGACATGGGCATGTTTTCAATACAGACCCCTGCGAACAGAACCCTTTGGTCGAACTGTTTTCCATATAAGGCATCCAGACCTTATGAAGTTGCACAGTATACCCTTAATCTAGTAATAAATCTAGTGATACATAACGTAACATTTCTGCTATCCGTTGTGACAGGTTACACAGTTTATTCTGATAACAGTCTCCAGTATCAACATTTCTTAGCAAACAAAAACAGGGAGAAGGGAGTCTGTAGACATGCTGAGACAAAATAACATACTAGAATTCTGTCAGCCTTCACAAGAGCATACCATATGAAACACTGTATGTCCCCTTTTGTGTTTACACCTTACACCTCCAGCAGAGGTATTACATTTCTAAGTGTATGATATTCAGTTTCACTGGCATACAGTACATTCTATGGATGGTCTTAAACAGCAGTAATTTATGTCTGAGATTATATGAACATGACTAGGCATTCAAACATATCTGTATCCATTCAGCATCATCAATAGTGTCTCCCAGGTCTTCCTCACATTTTGTTTGACATGTTTTGTGTCATCCGAAAAAGCCTCTATCAACCCTTGATACAGTTTGGAAATAAACTTTTGAGGTTTGTCAGACTGTCTTAAAATAGTTTTAATCTTTGAAGCATCTAGCTTGTCCAGTGTTTGCTGCAAGAAATAATAAAGTGTTCACCTCAGCACTGTCACAGAATGTAACATATACGCTGAGAGTAAAGCAGATTAACAAAACAGGAGAAGAGCACTGAACGTGACAAAAATCAATACTGCCTGATGACTGAGGCTACTGAGGGCTAAATGAAGGCAGTAATCAAGATGATGAGGTCCATGTGTGCGTAACGATGGGGAGCAGGTGTACATAATGATGGTTGCCAGGACTGATGGTTAGTACCGGCCACGTTGAGCACTGGAGCGAAGGAGCGATAGTAGGCATGACAATACCTCTACGCAGCATGGTTTCAGCCAGGAGGACGGCCCAGAAGGTAAGGAGCGGGCCGGTCCAGACGGCGTAGATGGAAACGATGTTGGGGTCCAGGATGTTGGCCGCCGGGACCCAATAGTGCTCCTCTGGGCTGTATCCCTCCCAGTCCACCAGTTACTGGAACCAACCCCATGATGTCGGGAGTCCAGGAGGGACCTGACAGCATAGACGGGAGTCCCATCGATGTCCAGAGTATGCGTAGGGTGTCGCGGGGGATGGCACCAGCCAGGCGACCAGGAACCACCGGCCTGAGGGAAACATGAAAGAGGGTGAGATCCAGTAGTTGGTGGGGAGTTGTAATCGATATGTTACCTCATTGACCATCCGAAGGACCTTGAAGGGCTGCACAAACTGGTGGCTCAATTTCCGGCAGGTCTTCTTGGTGGAGAGCTAGACGCGATCACCAGGATGCAACACTGGATTCTCACCGCTCCTTCTGGCGGTGGCGGCGCGTTGGAGCCTCACATGGGCAGCGTTCCAAACCTCCACCTGTGCGCCGGAACTGCTCGTCCATCTTAGGGGCTTTGGTCTGGCTCGGGGTCCACAGGGCCATGACGCACTGGAAGGGAGTCAGCCCGGTGGAGTAGTGACGAAGTGAGTTCTGGGCGTACTCTGCCCAGGGAGGGTCGGTGCCCAATCCGCCTGGCAGTAATTCCTAAGGAACCTACCCAGCTCCTTGTTGATCCTCTCCACCTGCCCGTTGGACTGAGGCTGGTACCCGGATGTGAGGCTGGCTGTGGTCCCTAGCTTCTCCATGAATACTCATCATACCCGCGATGTGAATTGGGGGCCACAGTCAGAGACGATGACCTGCTGGAACAGTGCCTCAGCGACCTGGAGAGCAGTAGGGAGACCAGAGAGAGGGATATGACAACAGGAGTTAAAGAATCTGTCCACAACAACAATGAAAGTGGTGAAACTGTCAGACGGGGGGAGATCAGTAACAAAATATTTGGACAGATGTGACCAAGAGCCGCTGAGGCACGGGAAGGGGAAGGGGTTTTCCCTGTTGGAGTGTGCTGAGGAGATTTGTTTTCGGGACATATGGAGCTGGAGTTGGCATAGCGTGCGACGTCTCATGCCAAGGTGGGCCACCTGTACCTTGCGGAGATGGAATGAATGATGTGGGTGATACCTGGGTGTCTAGCAGCGAGGGATGTGTTTGCAGCCGATCCCTTACCCCCTTGGGGACGTATGTGTGTTCCAGAGGGCAGGTAGCAGGCACGGGTTCCCTCTCCAGAGCCCGGCGGATGTCCACGTCTATGACCCAAAGCAAGGGGGCAAAGATTCGGGAGGGTGGAATGATGGGCGCACTCAGGCCAGGAGCCTCTCCCGAATTGTGGAGACAGGACAAGGCATCGGCTTTGATGTTCTTTGAACCTGGGCGATATGACAGGGTGAAGTTGAAACTAGTGAAGAGCCCACCTTGCTTCGCGCAGGTTCAGCTGCCTCGCTGTCCGTATGTACTCCAGGTTCTGATGTTTGGTGAGGATGAGAAATGGGCCTTTGGCACCCTCCAGCCAGTTTCTCCACTCCTCTAATGCCAACTTCACCGCCCGTTCACCGACATCATAGTTCCTCTGCAGGAGACAGTTTTTTGAGTGATATGCACATGAATACAATTTCTGTGAGTTACCTTGGCATTTGGACCGGATGGCCCCGTGCCCACTTCTGAGGCGTCCACCGCCAACACGAAGGGCAGCGTAGGATCTGGGTGTTTCAGCAACGGGGCGGAGGTGAAACGCTCCTTCAGCAAGCGGAAAGCCTCATTAGCTGGAGGACTTCACACTAACTTAATGGGACCGCCCTTGAGGAGAGAGGTGAGAGGAGAGGCGATGATGCTAAAGTTTTTAATGAAGCGGCAGTAGAAGTTGGCAAACCCGAAAAACCATTGTGGCCCCTTAATGTTGGTTGGGATTGGCCATGACCTGACTGCTTCGCCTTCCTTACATCCATCATCACTTCCTGGGGGCTGATCCGGTATCCAAAGGAGACAACAACCTGATGGAATTGGCACTTCTCCGCTTTCACATACATGTGTTTCTCCAGAAGGCGTCCCCAGGACTATTCGGTGGTGGGCGATGTGATCCTCCATGGTGGCCGAGTAGACCAGGATGCCATCGATATACACGACCACCTGGCGCCCGAGAATATCCCGGAACACCTCATTCCCTAATGCCTGGAACATTGACAGAGCATTGGCTAATCCATAAGGCATCGCCAAGTACTTGTAGTGCCCAAATATCATGCTGAAGGCCGTTTTCAATTCTTCCTCTCCTGGATGTGGATAGGATTGTAGGTGCTCCGTTTAGTAAAAACCCGGGCCCCGCAGAGCTGTTCGACAGCAGCCGGCACCAACGGGAGATGGTAGCAGTACTTGGTGGTGATGGAAGTGAGTCCTCTAATTTATGTACGGACGTAGACCAGCGTCCTTCTTGGCCACAAAGAAGCCTGCCAACGCTGGGGAGGTGAATGGGCGGATGAAACCTTGTTGGATAGCCTCCTGGATGTCTGCCTCCATGGCCTCGGTTTCAACCACCGACAGATGGTAGACCCGGCTGTGCGGAGGTGCAGAGCCTGCAAGCAGGTCGATGACACAGTCCTAGGGGCGATGAGGAGGGAGACTGGTAGAAATGGGTCTTGTAGAAAACCACCCGGAGATCCTGGTAAACCTCTGGGATGTCGGGCAAGAGGGAAACCACAGGACTCTCAACTGATGTGGAACCACAGGGTAAAAGCAGGTCCTGCGGCACTCGGGTGCCCAGGCAATGATTCTCATCCTCGACTAGGAGATGGTGGGGTCATGACGTTGGAGACACGGGAGGCCGAGGATGACTTTGTGTAATGGTGCGGGGATGAAGAAGAAGGGAAAGCTTTTTTGGTGCATGGGTCCCACGATGAGGGTGTGTGGTGCTGTGATGTGAGTGATTGTGATCTGTTTCACCTGTACTTGTGCTTGTCTCCACCCCCCTCCAAGTGTCGCCCATATTTCCCATTATCCCCTGTGTATTTATACCTGTGTTGTCTGTCTGTCTGTTGCCAGTTCGTCTTGTTTGTTCAAGCCTACCAGCTTTTTGTCTCAGCTCTTGTTTTTCCCTAATCTCTCTTTTTTCGTCCTCATAGTTTTTGACCTTTGCCTGTCCTGAACCTGTACCCGCCCGCCTGACAACTGCCTGTCTCTGACTCTGCCTGCCGTCCTGTACCTTGGCCTCTGCTCTGGATTATCAACCCCTGACTGCCTTGACCTGTAGTTTGCCTGCCCCTGTGGTTACAATAAACATTGTTACTTGACACAGTCTGCACTTGGGTCTTACCTTGATTCCTGACAGACACGATAAATTCCAAGCTTGCCGGTGAATAAATGTATTCCTTAAAACCTCTACCGATTCACCCTCCCGGATCCGGGATCCTCCTCTGACTAGCATAGCCTAGCCTTGCGCCACAGGGATATCATATAATAAAATTTCATGAAATCACAAGTCCAATACAGCAAATGAAAGATAAACATCTTGTGAATCCAGCCAACATGTCCGATTTTTAAAATGTTTTACAGCGAAAACACAATATATATTTATGTTAGCTTACCACAATAGCCAAACACACAACGCCATGTTTTCACCGCCAACATAGCTTTCACAAAACCCACAAATAGAGATAAAATGAATCACTAACCTTTGAACAACTTCATCAGAAGACAGTCTTATAACATCATGTTATACAATACATTTATGTTTTGTTCGAAAATGTGCATATTTATAGGTATAAATCATAGTTTTACATTGCAGCCACCGTCACAAATAGCACCAAAACAGCCAGAATAATTACAGAGAGCAACGTAAAATCCAAAATACTCATCATAAAACATTTATGAAAAATACATGTTGTACAGCAAATGAAAGATAAACATCTTGTGAATCCAGCCAATATTTCAGATTTTTTAAGTGTTTTACAGTGAAAACACAACATATATTTATGTTAGCTCACCACAATATCCAAAAACACAACGCCATTTTTCCACCACAAAGGTAGCTTTCACAAAACCCACAAATAGAGATAAAATTAATCACTAACCTTTGAACAACTTCATCAGAAGACAGTCTTATAACATCATGTTATACAATACATTTATGTTTTGTTCGAAAATTTGCATATTTATAGCTACAAATCCTGGTTTTACATTGTGAATACGGCGCCATAATGCACCAAATTGTCCGGAGAAATTTTGGACAGTGACGTAATCTAACCAAAAAACTCATCATAAACTTTACTAAAAAATACATGTTGTACAGCAAATGAAAGATACACTGGTTCTTAATGCAATAGCTGTGTTAGATAAAAAAAAATAACTTTAGTACAAAGTACAGCATGCAATATTCTGAGACAGCGCCCAGCCATTCTCCGCCATGTTGGAGCCAACATATTCCACAAAAATACGAAATAACATCATAAATATTCTCTTACCTTTGATGATCTTCCATCAGAATGTAGTGCAAGGAGTCCTAGTTCCACAATAAATCGTTGTTTTGTTTTAGAATGTCCATTTCTTCCGTCGAATTAGCAACTTTGGCTAGCATAGTGGAGCGCACATGTCCATGAACTCTTGGCGCATGGAACGAAAAATTCCAAAAGTCACAATAAACGTCGAATAAACTGGTCAAACTCAGTTGAAAATCCATCTTTATGATGTTTTTCTCATATGTATCCAATAAAGTCCAAGACGGAGCATTTCGTCATGTATACCTAACGCATTTCAGAAGACAATGTGGTGTTCCCTGGTGCGCGGCTAAATACTGGGAATAGGGCGGACCTGTCACTCCAAAAGCTCTCATTCGGTCTCACATCAAGCTAGACACCCCATTCAACATTCTACTGCCTGTTGACATCTAGTGGAAGGCGTATGACGCCTGACACAGAGCCCCATTTTCAGAATTTTCACTTCCTGTTTGGAAGTTTGCTGCCAAATGAGTTCTGTTTTACTCACAGATATAATTCAAACAGTTTTAGAAACTTCAGAGTGTTTTCTATCCAATAGTAATAATAATATGCATATCGTATGATCTAGAACAGAGTACGAGGCCATTTCATTTGGGCACGATTTTTTCCCAAAGTGAAAACAGCGCCCCCTATTAAGTTAAGAGTCTATTGACACACCAATGCGTCAATCTAAATAACATAATAAAAAATCCCCACCAAAATCCATCAGTATAAGCGATCTGTTTTTTGGATGGGCTGCATCTCAATCCACCACATCCGCCTATGTCGGCCTTCTGCGTATACGGTGGAAGGTGGCCGAGCTACAGCAGTGTTTCGTCAGACCATGAGACATTACAAAAAATATTTTTACGAAAACGTCTGTAGCTTCCAAACGGTTTGGCTTAAAAAAACTTACATGACCAATCTTTAAAAATATGAGACTCTCATGAACACGATGGTGTTCTCTGTTTTGCTCTACGACTCGGACTCGTCTGAAGGTAACCCATACAAATGAATGGAAGTATGGAGGTAGTTTTGTGCCAAGGAAAATAAGGGGTTAAACATGTGTCCAAAAAACCCCCAAAACAAATGCTGAGCTTTCTTATACGCTATCACCTAGATATAGGACAGACACTTCAAAGCCTTTTTTCTTTATGATACATTTTTGACTGTAATATTGCCATTTATGAATGTGTTATTCACTACGTTTCTATGGGCTATAGTAGTAAATGCCAAATTCAATATTTAAAAAAATTATTTAAAAAAGTTTTTTTTATGCCTAAAGGGATCCTTAAATTATAAATCAAAGAGCTAAATGATCCACGGCGTGACCATCTTAAAACAATTCCATATGTAAACTTAGTAGAAACCCCACCATGGCTGTCACAACTTCCCGCCGAAGTTGGTGCCTCTGCTTGTTTGGGCGGCGTTCGGCGGTTGACGTCCTCGGCTTTCTAGCCTCCACCGATCTACATTTCTTTTTCCATTTGTTTTGTCTGTATTGTACACACCTGGTTCCCATTACGTTTGAATTATTTCCCTATTTAACCCTCTGGAGCCATCATGGTTTTGTGCGTGTTTATTGTTGTCAGTTGTCTCGTTTATGTGATTCTGGATTTTCGTTCTCCTTGTTGGAAGATTATTTTTGAGTAAAGTTACTATTATTACTCATCTCTGTGTCCTGCGCCTGACTCCGCCTTACCCACATCACCTAGACTCTGACAACGGCTTATACTTTTGGAGGTTAAACTCCTCTTAAAAATGTATTTATTCATGACAGACTTTTTTTTACATGGAGCCACCAGGAGTGATTTAAGATGAGTCAGGGAGAGAGAGAGAGAGAGAGAGAGAGAGAGAGAGAGAGAGAGAGAGAGAGAGAGAGAGAGAGAGAGAGAGAGAGAGAGAGAGAGAGAGAGAGAGAGAGAGAGAGAGAGAGAGAGAGAGAGAGAGAGAGAGAGAGAGAGAGAGAGAGAGAGAGAGAGAGAGAGAAAGAAAGAAAGAAAGAAAGAAAGAAAGAAAGAAAGAAAGAAAGAAAGAAAGAAAGAAAGAAAGAAAGAAAGAAAGAAAGTGGAGTATTTCTGTGTTCAGTGTGTAGCTCAGAGGTGCCACATTCTGGAAATGCATTAAGATGTACCTCCGGGATGTGCGGCATAAATTGCTGCTCTGTGCTGTGTCCAAATCATGCCAGGTGCAGGACACAATCTCTTGATCTGCAATCTAATATACCTACAAATTCACATCACATATTTCTGGGGTTTTAAAAACATCTCCTGTGCGGGCCACATTAAGTTATTATAGTATTTACACAATGTACATGCTGCTAGATAACAATATAGTGAGTGTGTCGTGTAATAGAGGGGCTGTGTGTGTTCTTTAAAAAAAATCACTTTTATTTCACCTTTATTTAACCAGGTAGGCCAGTTGAGATCAAGTTCTCATTTACAACTGCGACCTGGCCAAGATAAAGCAAAGCAATGCGACAAAAATAACAACACAGAGTTACACATGGGATAAACAAACGTACAGTCATTAACACAATATGAAATATACCTGCTTGAGCGCATGCTACGAGTGGGTGTTGCTATGGTGACCAGTGAGCTGAGATAAGGCGGAGCTTAACCTAGCAAAGACTTACAGATGACCTGGAGCCAGTGGGAATATGTAGCGAGGACAAGCCAACGAGAGCATACAGGTCGCAGTGGTGGGTAGTATATGGGGCTTTGATGACAAAACAAATGGCACTGTGATAGACTGCATCCATTTTGCTGAGTAGAGTGTTGGAGGCTATTTTGTAAATGACATCGCCGAAGTCAAGGATCGGTAGGATAGTCCATTTTACGAGGGTATGTTTGGCAGCATGAGTGAAGGAGGCTTTGTTGCGAAATAGGAAGCCGATTCTATATTTCACTTTGGATTGGAGATGTTTAATGTGAGTCTGGAAGGAGAGTTTACAGTCTAACCAGATACCTATGTATTTATAATTGTCCACATACTCTAAGTCAGAACCGTCCAGAGTAGTAATGCTGGTTGGGTGGGTGGGATACGGGCAGTGATCGGTTGAATAGCATGCATTTCGTTTTACTATCATTTAATAGCAGTTGGAGGCCACGGAAGAAGTGTTGTATGGCGTTGAAGCTTGTTTGGAGGTTTGTTAACACAGTGTCCAAAGAAGGGCCAGATGTATACATAATGGTGTCATCTGCGTAGAGGTTTATCAGAGAATCACCCGCAGCAAGAGCGACATCATTGATATATACAGGGAAAAGAGTGAGCCCGAGAATTGAACCCTGTGGCACCCCTATAGAGACTTCCAGAGTTCCGGACAACAGGCCGTCCGATTTGACATACTGAACTCTATCTGAGAAGTAGTTAGTGAACCAGGCGAGGCAGTCATTAGAGAAACCAAGGCTGTTGAGTCTGCCGATAAGAATACGGTGATTGACAGAGTCGAAAGCCTTGGCCAGGTAAATGAAGACAGCTGCACAATACTGTCTCTTATCGATGGCGGTTATGATATCGCTTAGGACCTTGAGCGTGGCTAAGGTGCATTCGTGACCAGCTCGGAAACCAGATTGCATAGCGGAGAAGGTACGGTGAGATTCGAAATGGTCGGTGATCTATTTGTTCAATTGGCTTTCGAAGACTTTAGAATGGCAGGGCAGGATGGATATAGATCTGTAACAGTTTGGGTCTAGAGTGTCTCCCCCTTTGAAGAGGGGGATGACCGCGGCTGCTTTCCAATCTTTAGGAATCTCAGACGATAGGAAAGAGAGGTTGAACAGACTAGTAATAGGGGTTGCAACAATAGCGGCGGATCATTTTAGGAAGAGAGGGTCCAGATTGTCTATCCCAGCTGATTTGTATGGGTCCAGGTTTTGCAGCTCTTTCAGAACATCAGCTGTCTGGATTTGGGTGAAGGAGAAGCGGGGGGGGGGGGGGGGGCTTGGGCCAGTTGCTGCAGGGGGTTCTAATAAAAGGCACAGTCAAACACAGAGGTGGAACGGAAGGGGGAGGGAGGCGATTGGTTTTCTTTCATTTTTTAAATATAATAATTTTTTACAATTGTATTTTACCCCCTTTTTGTCCCCAATTTCGATCTTGACTAATCGCTGCAATTCCCCAATGGGCTCGGGAAGCGAAGGTCGAGTCATTCGTCCTCCGAAACATGACCCGCCAAACCGTGCATCTTAGGCAATTGGTTTTCTTAATGACTGACCATTAAGCTACATTATAGTTGATATGAAATTGATTAGTTTGTTTTGGGAGCTGGTTTGCATATGGAAAGGAAATGTATCCGAATCAAGATTATCTCTGCCTCCTGCGTGACTCCTAATCATATGAAAGGAAACCATTTGAACATAATCTATTTTTTGTCGTTTTTTATCAGAGTACATGAGATGTGATTCGCCTCACACACAGACAGCCTTTGCTGTAAACACCAACCATCTTAAACAACTTGGGAGGGATGAAAGCTACTTAAACAAATCTTGACACTGTTTAGTTGACCAGCTGCTGCTAGTATGACCCTTTCAGGGGGGGGGTGTCTGAATTGATCATATAATAATAGTACAGTAGCAAACATTGGTGTCCAAATCAACTTACAGTTCAGTCTTCTATTCAATATGGTGTTGCAGACACCCTGCTGAAGCACCCCCTTCCCTGGTGTTTAAAGTGCATGAAATGAGGCCATGATATGATATCATACTCCTTCACAGAGGTATTGATCCAGAGGCCTAATGGCCTGAGTTTGTTCCTGATGTTCTTCAGAGACCAGAGGAGAGGACACATGTCTAATACGCATAGGCTACTGCACTCCAGATGAAAATAGATGGCGTTTGAGGGTTTTGAGGAGAGGGAAATACTCAAGAAGAGTAGCTGCTGCTTCTGCAAAAGCTAATGGGGATCCAAATAAACTTTTGCATACTATACATTTTTGTGTCTGTATTTGAATATTAAAGGTGCTGTAGCATCTCATATAAGGGTATCTATAACAAGAGTTTATAGAGGTGTAATAGGTAAACCCTTGAAAACAAAATTGCACCTTTTGTATCAATTTGTATCCACATTGGGTCATCAATGTGGAAGTAAGCATAAGCCATTTTCTTCAGCATGGGGTTGAGAGCTTGTTTATGACACTAGGTGGTAAGGAGAGAAGCCATGCTGTTATCAGTCATCTGGCTTTAATCACAGAGAGAGCTCTGACTAGGTAGTGTGTGTCAGTCCGTGTTTAAAGAGCTGTTGCATTGATTAGCCATTATCCGCACTGATAGGCCCGTCAGATGGACTCAGGCGACATGCACGTGTCGCTAACCGCTCGGCGGTGCTTAAACCCTCAGGAGCTATCTAACCTGTACTGACACTGCTGTCTCTGTCTTCATTACTTCTGGGCTATGGATCAGTGATTAGTGGACAGGGGTCTCTTTATGAGTTGTGTCCATGGATTGACCGGGGAACCTGATACTTGGATTGGCAGTATCAACTGTGATGTATGATGGGTAATGTTTTAGTGGATGGCAAAATTATACAAACCTAAATCTGACTGCCCCAAATTAGAAGTGGGAAGAGAAAAAGGGAAGACATTTTTTGATGAACTTTGCTTAATGTAGTAACCAAAGATTGCATAGCAACCGGTTAAGTTCATCGGGTAGAGTATATTCGGAAGGAGGGGCTAGTCGGTAATCTCAATAGCATTCCTCCATTTTGGTATGCAGAGACAGTCTTCTCTCTCCTGCCTTGTCATTTAGGTCATTGATTTCCTTTAAGCACAGTTGTGCATGCTAAGTGGCTCCTGGTCGAAACCCTCAGGTCTTGCACAAACTGCCCTCGCAGTCAGACACACATTAGCTGTAAAGGAAGGTTAATCAAAACCAATGATTAACAAGACTCCTTCTATTTAGGGGACACCCTTCAGCACAAAGGTTGTGACCCAACAATGGGGTCTGTCTCTCTTACCGTCAGAGACTAGGAAAATAAGGGTCTGACCCAACAACTGGGTCTGTCTCTTACCATAAGTGAACAGGGAAATAGGTTTGAGAGTACAGATCTCCTTGACTAACACTAATGTTGCCCGCCCTTTCCATCCCCCGTAAATGTTTTATTATGACTGTGACCTGACATTCATTGGTTTCTTTGTCAAATCTGGGTTTTCTTCACTCACCAATTTGCATTTTTATTTTACCTTTATCTTAACTAGGCAAGTCAGTTAAGAACAAATTCTTATTTAGAATGACGGCCTACCCCAGCCAAACCCAGACAACGCTAGGCCAATTGTGCACCGCCCTACTCCCAATCATGACCAGATGTGATAGGGCCTGGATTTGAACCAGGAACTGCAGTGACACCTCTTGCACTGAGATGCAGTGCCCTAGACCGCTGCAAACTGCATTGAGGAAGAAGTTATTTGAATTTTAAAATAAATGCTGTCACGTGATAAATAAAACTGTCAGAAGCGATCTAAAACACTTCCAACAGTTACAGCTCTATGTTGTTTCAGACGTGAATTAAACACTGCATCAAAAAGTAATATCTCTAAACAAATCAGCATATCAGAGCACATCCGCAGCCAAATAAACATCTTGGAGATCACACAGTATGAGGAAAAACAAAGACCTTGTTTTATTTATTTACAAATCAAATGCAGGCCTCACATGAAGAGATATAACAGTCAGGGAAGACATCACAACACGGATCCAATTTATCACCCAAGCATCACTGCAGCCACATATTAACTAGTTGTTGGTCCCACGGGATCTGAACGTGCTCCTACACTTTTCATTCTCATTCTCATGTGTCTTTCCATTTACTCAGGTAAATTGATAGGTCAATCACTGTTAATTGATGAATAGATTAGTCGTTAGATGAGTCATTATTAAAGGAAGATTACACAGGGGTATTTTTTACATATCCAAGCAGTAGGATACTGTACATACGCTGCTTGAGGGGAAGCCGAGGAAAACATACAGTAAGAATAAGCATATAGCTAGATTGAATGGATCTTTGCCATGTTGTTTCGTACAGCATTGCACCAGAGTCCAACGCAAAAACATTGTTGCCTTTCTATAGGTTTGGTGATATGACTTTCTTGTGGCATTTTGATGAGAAAGAACATTTTCGGGTTGCCATAGTATTTCACTGCATGTTCTAGAACTGCCTGAAAACTCTTGCTCCCCTGCTGTTTCACCTCTTTGCTTCGATTCTACCAACTGGAAAGATACCACTTTCCTCTACTAGAATGTCTTCATCCATACCACCGGAACCTCCTAGCCTCCCTCTACCCCCCCCCACCCTCCACCTCCTCTCCTGTCCCTCTCGACTCTGCTAGTCTACAGTAGCAGCAGGAGGAGCTTGTAAGATTTTATTGATTTTGACCCTCAGTGCCCCGCTCATTGAGTCCCGGGCTACAAACTCGGTGCTTTAGAGTTCAGAAAGATTGCATTTTAGATAAACACTGTCAGCCACTGTAGCGAAGGTGCTAGGCCGATAAAAAAAACAGGTTTGAGCAAACACCTGGAGACATTTCCGATTACTATCTTCAATGTGAATTACTGTGGAAATGGTGTGTTCCAGCTGGAAATGACCCCCCAAGTAGTGACAGGAAGGTCTGGAGGATGGTCAGAGGAGGAGGGTGTCTCTAGCAGATAGGAGCTGGTCAGAGACGGAGATCAAGGTGGAGTTGGAGGGCCTGGGGATAAAATTGAGAGATTGGTCTGTAATTTGTCATTTTAACTTGTACACAAGTTGTAAATAGGAGATAAAAAATGTATACCTCTAATTTGATACATCATATTTAAGTAAGTGGATTAATTTAAAACAGTTTGTAGATGTCCAATCGTCTTGTTAATAGTGTGTAGTGGGAATATGGGTCACGAATCAATCTAAATATAAATGAATCAATGACTAATTTAATATTTATTCCTGGTCCCTAGGCCTTGGTAAATTTACTGTAAGGTTTAGTAAACTGTCACAACACTCTTAGAGCAGCACTAACCTTCTAATCTCTCTCTTTCTCTCTCCCGCTCTCTCTTCTACCTACCCCCCCTCTCTCTCTACTCTTTTTCCACTCTCTCCGCTCTCTCTCTCAATTCAATTCAAGGCGCTTTATTGGCATGGGAAACATATGTTAACATAACCAAAGCAAGTGAAGTAGATAATATACAAAGTGAAATAAACAATAAAAATTAACAGTAAACATTACACTCACAGAAGTCCCAAAAGAATAAAGACATTTCAAATGTCAAATTATGTATATATACAGTGTGGAATGATGTGGAAATGGTTACAGTACAAAAGGGAAAATAAATAAACATAAATATGGGTTGTATTTACAATGGTGTTTGTTCTTCACTGGTTGCACTTTTCTTGTGGCAACAGACCACTAATCTTGCTGCTGTGATGTCACACTGTGGTATTTCACCCAGTAGATTTAGGAGTTTATCAACATCGGGTTTGTTTTCTAATTCTTTGTGGATCTGTGTAATCTGAGGGAAATATGTGTCTCTAATATGGTCATACATTTGGCAGGAGGTTAGATAGTGCAGCTCAGTTTCCACCAAATTTAGTGGGCAGTGTGCACATAGAATGTCTTCTCTTGAAAGCCAGGTATGCCTACGGCAGCCTTTCTCAATAGCAAGGCTATGCTCACTGAATCTATACATAGTCAAAGCTTTCCTTAAGTTTGGGTCAGTCACAGTGGTCAGGTGTTCTGCCACTGTGTAGGGCCAAATAGCATTCTAGTTTGCTCAGTTATTTTGTTCATTCTTTCCAATGTGTCAAGTAATTATCTTTTTGTTTTCTCATGATTTGTTTGGGTCTAATTGTGTTACTGTCCTTGGGCTCTGTGGGGTATGTATTTGTTGTGAACAGAGCCCCAGGACCAGCTTCCTTTTAGGTGGTTGTAGAATTTAGCAGCTCTTTTCTGGATTTTGATAATGCTCTGATGATGATGCTCTGCATCATTAGGATATTTTGCAGATTTCTGCATGCAGAGTATCAATTTTGTGAATTATTGGTTGGTGAGTGGTCCCCCGTCTTCACAACCACAAAGGGCAATGGGTTCTATAACTGATTTTTAGCCAGATCCTAATTGGTATCTCAAATTTTATGTTCCTTTTGATGACATAGAAGGCCCTTCTTGCCTTGTCTCTCAGATCGTTCACAGCTTAGTGGAATTTACCTGTGGCGCTGATGTTTAGTCCAAGGTATGCATCGTTTTTTGTGTGCTCTAGGGCAAAGGTGTCTAAATGGAATTTGTATTTGTGGTCCTGGCGACTGGAGCTTTTTTGGAACACCATTATTTTGTGCTAACTGAGATTTACTGTCAGGGCCCAGGTCTGGCAGAATCTGTGCAGAAGATCTAGGTGCTTCTCTAGGCCCTCCTTGGTTGGTGACAGAAGCACCAGATCATCAGCAAACAGTAGACATTTGACTTCAGATTCTAGTAGGGTGCTGCAGACTGTTCTAGTGCCCTTGCCAATTTTTTGATATATATGTTGAAGAGGGTGGGGATTAAGTTGCATCCCTGTCTCACCCCACGGCCCTGTGTGAAGAAATGTGTGTTTTTTGCCAATTTTAAACGCACAATTGTTGTTTGTGTACATGGATTTTATGTCGTATGTTTATCCCCCAACACCACTTTCCATCAATTTGTATAGCAGACCCTCATGCCAAATTGAGTCGAAGGCTTTTTTGAAATCAACAAAGCATGAGAAGACTTTGCCTTTGTTTTGGTTTGTTTGTTTGTCAATTAGGGTATGCAGGGTGAATACGTGGTCTGTCGAATGATAATTTGTTAAAAAGCCAATTTGACATTTGCTCAGTACGTTGTTTTCACTGAGAAAATTTACTAGTCTGCTGTTCATGATAATGCAGAGGATTTTTTCAAGGTTGCTGCATATCCCACAGTAGTTATTGGGGTCAAATTTGTCTCCACTTTTGTGGATTGGGGTGATCAGTCCTTGATTCCAAATATTGGGGAATATGCCAGAACTAAGGATGATGTTAAAGAGTTTAAGTATAGCCAATTGGAATTTGTTGTCTGTATATTTCATTGAGGATACCATCAACACCACAGGCCTTTTTGGGTTGGAGGGTTTTTATTTTGTCCTGTACTTCATTCAAGGTAATTGGATAAACCAGTGGGTTCTGGTAGTCTTTAATAGTTGATTCTAAGATTTGTATTTGATCATGTATATGTCTCTCTCTCTGTCTCTCTCTTGCTCGGCTCTCTCTGTATCTTGGCTCTCGCTATCATCTCTACTGAAGATTACATCCCAAAATTCACTGGGGTGATCACTAGAGCATGAAATTTCACTTCAGTTATACTATCTGCTCTCTCTCTCCTTCTCCTTCTTGTCGCCCCATAATACTGCGGTGCCATGTCTTGCGCCCAAAGCAGCCACCGATACAACCCTACTGCACCATGAGAGAAACAATCTCTCTGCCTCTGCCAAAACTCATTATGCTAATTTGGCATCCGAGTGCTTACAGCATGGAATCGTCTACAACTGTAGCAGTGAGAGGAAGAGAGCAGGGGAGACTAGGGTTGCATACCACAACCAAATGCCAGACTTCTCCTTGATCTGTATTACGTAAACGTAGGACTCTTAATACACTAACATATCTGAGTGTTTGTAATGTTTATGTAACTATATGTAACTATACTGTTTAGGACCTCTCCGCTAGCTCTTTTGCCTGTCTGTAGAATTCACGTGTTAGATAGATGCAAGGTAAAACTCATTACGGATAGGTTAGCCAAAGGCTCCCATGTTCAACATCAGTATTCTGGGTTTCCTCCCGCTGCGTCTGGGATGGATGTTCCCAGATTAAGTTTAGGGAGAGGAGTGGGTTTGAGGGGCTAGTGTGGGGTAGGGGATGGGAGTTGGGAGAGAGGGGGACATTTGGGGTGAAGGGGTGCACTGAGAAGAGAAAGTATGTGAGAAAGAGCGTTTGACAGTCTTGAGGGGGGGTGCGAGGCGATGGATGGATCACAAGAGGGGAGAGAGAGGTGGTTTGTGAGACGGAAAGAGATAGTAGAGGATACTAAAGAATGATGGCAGAGGGGAGAGGATTAGTGGGGGCTGCACTGAGACAGGACAGAGGAGAGAGGAGGTTTTGGGGACTGGGAGATCGAGAGTTTGGTGAAAAAGGAGGAGAGGGAGCAACCGACAGCGTGGTGGAGTGTGGTCTTATTATCTTATTTCCAGTGCTGCTGACGGACAGTGGGTGAGATGGGATAATTCCCATCTCATCCATTAATGTATGATTAATAGACAAGCAGCAGATATGAATCGATGCATCAGCAGCCTCCACTAAATCAGGACAGGAGTGGAGTGTTATCTTTCTGCTGACAGACCCCTGATAGCCCGTGGGGAATCACTGTGAATGTCAACGGGAGCGCCACTAGTCTCTCTTCTTACTCTGTCTTCTCTCTCCATCTCTTTCTTTCTCTCTACCTATCAATCTCAGAATAGCAAGTACCTCAGTTTACTGGGGGGGGGGGGGGGTCTACTTGTCTACTTTCTTCAATCAGGCATCCTAGGACAGCTCCATATTAATTGAAAGTCATCTGACTGAGAGTCCATGTAGCATTTTACTTCAGTCATCTATTCAAGCCACGTCCATAACTGAATTTCTGTTACTTCTTATCATTCAATCATTTAATTGTGTCCACTCTACACTCACCTATTACTAAGCACACACCTACTTCACCAATCCCATCAACGATGGGGTTAAATGGTCATCTAGTCCTCCGTCCCTCTGCAACCATCCACATCCCTTAGCCTCCGATCCTTGAGCCATTGTAAGGGTGTTTGTCTGCTGTCTTGGCCTTATTGAAAGGTAACATCCACCAGACCTCATTCATCAAAATGTTTTTTGAAACAAAATATTTGTCACATGGACCGGTGTTGACTGTACCGGGAAATTCTTACTTACGAGCCTTTTCCCAAAAATGCACTGTTAAAAAGGACGAAAAATGTACCAAATATAACACAATAAAACAACAAGAACGAGGCTATCTACAAGGAGTACCGTTACAGAATCAATGTGAAGGGGTACGATGGCGCCGACAGACATGGCAGCTCTGCTTGTAGCTCGTAAGCAATTTCGCAGTATTTCGTTTTTGTGTATGTTATTTCTTACATTATTAGCCCAGAAGGTTTTTTGTGTTATTAACAGCCGGAAATAACTTTTGACTAACAGAGCGGAAGGTAACTCACCAGCATTACGACCAGGAATACGACTTCCCGAAATGGATTGTTTCTTTGTTCCCCTCAGGGCAATTTAACTTATCACATAAGCTGCTGGCAGAGAAGAGGTATTCGGAATGGACTTCTAGTCCGACTCAGCAGGCGTGCACATCATCCACCAATTCTGAGTATATTACTCGCTAATGTACAGTTATTGGACAATAAAGTATACGAGCTCAGGGTGAGGATCTCCTTCCAGAGAGACATCAGGGACTGTAACATACTCTGTTTCACAGAATCATGGCACTCTCAGAATATACTGTCCCCGTCGATACAACCAGCTGGGTTCTCAGTACATCACGCAGACAGGAATAAAGAACTCTCCGGGAATAAGAAAGGCGGGGGTGTATGTTTCATGACTCATGATGTGATTGTGATAACATACAGAAACTCAAGTCCTTTTGTTCACCTGACCTAGAAAACCTCACAATCAAATGCCAACAGTATTACCTCACAAGAGAATTATCTTCGGTTATAGTCACAGTCTTGTATATTCCCCCTCAAGCTGATACCACAACGGCCCTCAAGGAACTACACTGGACTTTATGCAAACTGGAAACCACATATCCTGAGGCATTTATTGTAGCTGGGGATTTTAACAAAGCAAATTTGAGGAAAATGTTACCGAAGTTCTATCAACACATTGACTGTAATATTCACTCTGGAAAATCTCTTGACCACTGCTACTCCCCCTTCCGGGATGCCTACAAGGCCCTCCCCCGCCATCCCTTTGGCAAATCAGACCACGGCTCCATTTTGCTCCTCCCTTCCTATAGGCAGAAACTCAAACAAGAAGTTCCCATGCTAAGATGTATTCAACGCTGGTCTGACCAATCAGAATCCATGCTTCAAGATTGTTTTAATCATGTGGACTGGTATATGTTCCAGGTAGCCTCTGAGAATAGCATTGACGTATACATGGACACGTTGACTGAGTTGATCAGGAAGGGGATGTTGTTCCCACTGTGACTATTAAAACCTACCCAAACCAGAAACTGTGGCTATATGGCAGCATTCTCATAAAAATTAAAGCGCAAACCACCGCATTTAACCATGGCAAGGTGACTGAGTATATGGTCGAATACAAACAGTGTAGTTATTCCCTCCGTAAGGCAATCAAACAGGCAAAACGTCAGTACAAAGTGGAGTCGCATTTCAACGGCTCAGACACGAGACGTATGTGGCAGGGTTTACAGACAATCACGGATTACAAAGGGAGCTAAACATCTTCTTTGCCGGCTTTGAGGATAAAACAGTGCCACCAACGCAGGACTGCGGGCTCTCATTCTCCGTGGCCATAGGACATTTAAGCGATTTAACCCTTGCAAGGCTGCCGGTCCAGACGGCATCCCTAGCAGGGTCCTCAGAGTATGCGCAGACCAGCTGACTGAAGTGTTTACGAACATATTCAATTTCTCCCTATTCCAGTCTGCTGTCCCCATTTGTTTCAAAATGTCCACCATTGTTCCTGTACCCAAGAAATCAAAGGTAACTAAACTAAATGACTATCACCCCATAGCACTCACTTCTGTCATCATGAAGTGCTTTGAGAGGCTAGTTAAGGATCATATAATCTCTACCTTACCTGACACCCTAGACCCACTTCAATTTGCTTACCACCCCAATATATCCACAGACGATGCAATCGCCATCGCACTGTCCACTCAGGCTTCAACACCATAGTACCCTAGCTGGGACCGAGAGACATCTTAAGGCCATCAGACTGTTAAATAGCCATCACTAGCACTACCACCCGGTTACTCAACCCTGAACCTTAGAGGCTGCTGCTCTATATACATAGATAGAATCACTGGCCACTTTAATAATGGAACACTAGTCACTTTAATAATATTTACATACTGCCCTACTCATGTCATATGTACTGTATGTACTGTATTCTATTGTACTGTATTTTAGTCCATGCCACTTCGACATTGCTCGTCCTTATACAGTATTTATATATTTCTTAATTATATTCTTTTACTTTTGGATTTGTGTGTATTGTTGTGAATTGTTAGATACTACTGCACTGTTGGAGCTAGGAACACACACATTTTGCAACACCTGCAATAACATCTGCTAAATATGTGTATTTGAAATGAGGTAATAGCAGCCATTCTTCATCACTCAATAGCTAAGATGTCTATACTCACTTCTCTCTGACCCTCTCCTCTACCACACACAAGCACGCGCACACACAGTCTTTTTTCTCTCTGTCTCATGGGGCGTAGCAGTGGGAGGGTGGTATTGATTGCGGAGTGGTCAATCGATACACCTCTATTATACATCACTCCCTCTTTCTCCCTTCTCTCTCTTTCATCCTCCCATCCCCCACCCCTCTCTGGACCTCTCATCCCTTGCTTCAGCCAAGCTGTGAGGTAGTGTGAGAGGTCCCCTGTGTGTTCTCTAAGAGCTGCCCATCCATCAGTCCTGTGACACCTGAGACATCCAACCCGGCACCAGGCACAGACAGACAGACAGCAATACCGCACACTGAAATACAGCCATCGTCTGTCCATCCATCCACACAGTAACATTTATGAGCAACGAATCTCAGGTACCCAGGAGAAATGTATCTCGTGAAAGTTTGTAATTTCCTGTTTTACTTCTGGGGAATGCCGTTAACAATTATGATTACCTTGTGCAAAGGAACAAAGCGAAGTCTCCTCCCTCACAAACGGAAACCCTCGGACAAACCCTTCCGTTCCGCTAATTTCACCCATGTTTATCATGGGCAAAAAGCAAATGTTTGTTTTCATGAATTTTTGGGATACAGCCAATTTTGAGTTTGTGGCTGTGGAATCTAGTGGAAACCGTTAATCATCCGCACACAGGCTTAAAAATCCCTGCGCCAATTTAAGCACCCCTTCGCCTAATCCTGATTCGTCCAAATACGAAATTCGTCCAATGACAAAAACGCAAAACAAGGAACTACTACTGCTGCTGTGACTTTGACAGATTCTTGCCGTTTCATTGTCTGAGAATCTGTCCATGAGAGATTCATGAGCAACTATTTTCCAGGATGTACAGTACTTGTCCAAAGTTTGGACACACCCACTCATTTCAGGGTTTTTCTTTCTTTTTACTATTTTCTACATTGTATAATAATAGTGAAGACGTCAAAACTATTAATTAACACATATGGAATCATGTATTAACCATTTTTTTTTTAACAAATCTAAATATTTTTTATATTTGAGATTCTTCAAAGTAGCCACCCTTTGCCTTGATGACAGCTTTGCACACTTGGCATTTTCTCAACCAGCTTCACATGGAATGCACAATTTTGCATCTAAATGCAGTATTTTTCAAGGGAAAACGTATGCATGAAAACGATTAGTCTCTCGTTCAATAACAACAAACACTTA
Organism: Salvelinus alpinus; assembly: GCF_045679555.1. NCBI lineage: Eukaryota > Metazoa > Chordata > Actinopteri > Salmoniformes > Salmonidae > Salvelinus > Salvelinus alpinus. The sequence goes on from NC_092092.1 coordinate 33,130,392, forward strand.
ATTGAAGACTCCCGACTTCGGCTACCGAGGCTTTAGCTACCGACTTTAGCTTACTTCAAGAAAAAACACCAGAAAAAACCCTTCCCAAAGACCAAAGCAGCCAGTAGCCTAGTGGTGAAGGGCGTTTGCTCAGTAACCAAATGATCACTGGTTTGAATCACCGAGCCGGCAAGGTGGAAAAAATCTACTGTTCTGTCCTTGAGAAATGCAGTTTACCCCAAACAACAGCTGATGATGTTGATTAAGGCATCTCCCTGCACCTGTCTGATTCAGAGGGGTTGGGTTACATGCACTAGATATCCCCTTTCCCAAAATGAACAAATATGTTATCATAAGACATGCACAAACTGTTTTGGATGGGAAGCATGCGGACGCCTTTACACACCAACACCGCAATGTACACTTTTCTGCACGGAATCTATGCACACACACTGGACTCTACCAACACACACATACAGTGCATTCAGAAAGTATTCAGTTGCAGCCTTGTTCTAAAATGTAATAAAATCCTCAATCTACACACAATACCACATAATTTTTGCAAATGTATTAAATATAGAAAACGGAAATACCATATTTACATAGGTATTCAGAATCTTTACTAGGTACTTTGTTGACACACCTTTGGCAGCAATTACAGCCTCGAGTATTCTTGGGTATGACAATACAAGCTTGGGCACACCTGTATTTGGGGAGTTTCTCCTATTCTTCTCTGCAGATCCTCTCAAGCTCTGTCAGGTTGGATGGGAGCTTTGCAGCACAGCTATTTTCAGGTCTCTCCAGAGACCAAGTCTGGCAAACGCAAGGACATTCAGAGACTTGTCCCGAAGCCACTCCTTGGCTGTGTTCTTAGGGTTGTTGTCCTGTTGGAAGGTGAACCTTCACCCTAATCTGAGGTCCTGAGCACTCTGGAGCACCCTGGAGCATGTTTTCATCAAGGATCTCTCTATACTTTGCTCCGTTCATCTTTCCATCGATCCTGACTAGTGTCCCAGTCCCTGCTGCTTGAAACCAGCCCCACAGTATGAAGCTGCAAAATCCATGCTTCACGTAGGGAGGGTGCCAGGCTTCCTCCAAACATGAAGCTTGGCATTCAGACCAAAGAGTTCTTGGTTTCATCAGACCAGAGAATCTTGTTTCTCATGGACTGAGAGTCCTTTTAGCAAACTCCAAGCGGACTGTCATGTGCCTTTTACTGAGGAGTAGTTTCCGTCTGGCCATTCTACCGTAAAGGCCTGATTGGTGGAGAGCTACAGAGATGGTTGTCCTTCTGGAAGGTTCTCTCATCTCCACAGAGGAACTCTGGAGCTCTGTCAGAGTGACCATTGGGTTCTTGGTCACCTCCCTGACCAAGGCCCTTCACTCCCGATTGCTCAGTTTGGCCGGGCGGACAGCTCTAGAAAGAGTCTTAGTAGTTCCAAACTTCTTCCATTTAAGAATGATGGAGGCTACTGTGTTCTTGGGGACCTTCAATGCTGCAGACATTTTTTGGTACCTTTCCCCAGATCTGTACCATGACACAATCCTGTCTCGGAGCTCTACGGACAATTCCTTCGACCTTTGCTTGGTTTTTGCTCTGACGTGCACTGTCAACTGTGGGACCTTATGTAGACAGGTGTGCCACTTTCCAAATCATGTCCAATCAATTGCATTTACCACAGGTGGACTCCAATCAAGTTGTAGAAACATCTCAAGGATGATCAATGGAAACAGGATGCACCTGAGCTCAATTTCGAGTCTCATAGCAAAGGGTCTGAGTAAATAAGGTATTTATATTTTTTATGTATTATACATTTGCAAAAATGTCTTAACCTGTTTTGGCTTAGTCATTATGGGGTATTTTGTGTAGATTAATGAGGGAAAAATATAATTTTATCCATTTTAGTATAACACTAATGTAACAAAATGTGGAAAAAGGGAAGTGGTCTGAATACACTGTATATACACTGATGACCCAACACACACACACTCAATACACCCACACAGACGTAACATGCGTGCACTGCATACTGATGCCACACACACACTCAAACACACGCACACACACATTATAGTATTCTATCCTTGTGGGGACTTAAAATGTATTTCCTTTCAAAATCCAATTTTCCATAACCCCTAAACCTAGCCCTAACGCTAACCCTAAACCTAACCGTAGCTCCTAACCCTGAACCTAAACATTAACCCCTTACCCTAATTGTAACCCTATCTCTAACCTAATCCCTAAGCTTAAATAGCATTTGTCCTCATGGGGACCTGGGAAATGTTCCTTGTTTTACTATCCTTGTGGGGACTTTTTAGGTCCCCACAAGGATAGAAGAATCAACCAACCAACCAACCCCCACACACACACATATACTTTCACACTCACCACATACAGTATACTGCTGCTACTGTCTATTATCTATCCTGTTGCCTAGTCAATTTACCCCTGCCTATATGTCCATAGCTACCTTGATTACCTCATACCCCTGCACATCAACTCAGTAATCTGTTTAAATGTTGGAATTCAAACCATTGTGTTTACAGTAGGAAACATGACATTCTCTGGTAAACATTGTTCATTCACTGGAATGATCAGCAACCCGTATCCTGTTTGTTTGAGGATCATGCTGATTTGAATGGCTTCCAGAGGGCAGAGGGGGTATGTTAGCAGAGAAGCTGGAGAAGATTCAAACTGCTCAGACGGAGATCATTAGCTGAGAGGAGAGAGAGGAGAAGGAGGAAGAAAGGAGAGAGAGAGAGGGAGTGAGAGAGGTAGAAGAGAGCGACAGAGAGGTAGAAGAGAGAGAGAGAGAGGTAGAAGAGAGGTAGAAGAGAGAGAGAGGTAGGAGAGGGAGACGTAGGAGAGAGAGAGGTAGAAGAAAGCGATAGAGAGGTAGAAGAGAGAGAGGTAGGAGAGCGAGAGAGAATAAGAGAGAGAGGTAGGAGAGAGAGAGAGGTAGGAGAGAGAGAGAGGTAGGAGAGCGAGAGAGAATAATAGAGAGAGAGAGAGGTAGGAGAGAGAGAGAGGTAGGAGAGAGAGAGCGCGATTAGCAGGCTAGTGCTGCTCTTAGAGTGTTGTGACGGTTTTCTAAACCTTACGGTCAGTTAGGAAACTTATCAAAGCCTAGGAACCAATTCATATTTAAATAGAAGCGTGACCCATATTCCCACTACACACTATTAACATATTAAGAAGACGATTGGATATCTACAAACTGTTATAAAAAGAGAGGAAGCTAAATTAATACTTCTATTTTGATAAATCATATTAAAGTAAGTGGACTAATTTAAAACAGTTTGTAGAGGGAAGCTAAATTAATACCTCTAATTTGATAAATAATATTCAAGTAAGTGGACTAATTAAAATCTCCTATTTACAGTTTTTGTACAAGTAAAAGTGACAAATTACAGACCAATCTCTCCATTTTATCTCCAGGCCCTCTAACTTTATGTTATATAATTGTGCACATATTGATGTCAGACATGCACCTACCCCAATGCTCTGTTGCTGATGACTGGGAAGAATGCAGGAGCAGATATCAGGAGCAGGACAAAGACACCCTGTTTTTGACTGATGGCTGACATAAAGGCATGTACGTGATAGGCCAATCTGGCTTATATGATTATGATGGTCATAATGCCTCTTGACAGTGTCATAAAGTGTATTTTCTTAGTCCAGTAAAGTGGTACAGAATGGTCATAATGCTCCTTGACAGTGTCATAAAGTGTTTTATCTAGAAGTTATTTAAACATATTTGTGTGTGCATTTTCACGCGTGCACGCACACGTGCATTTGCTTGTGTAGGGTCGCACGTTTTCTATCACTCCTTTTTGGGGGTCGGGGGTCAAAAAGTTTGAACACCTCTGCCAATACTGTACATGATAGTAGCAACAAATGGATTTGGATTGGGTATAATGGTAGGCTACAGTATTTCTTACAATCTTATATTTTCGACTGGAAGTGTGTTGGTCATTGTTAATAAGTGCAGCATTTATTCCAGTTCAAAATAGTATTGCTCATCAGATTAGGCTGCTTTCCCTTGTAATAATTGCTCAACAAATCTTGTGGGTGAGCACATGCCTCCCAAAATGTCTGTGCATGGCCCTGATTACATTTACATTATTTCATTTCAGTAGTTTAATAGATGCTCTCATCCAGAGTGACTTAAAGTTAGTGCATTCATTTTAAGATTGACATGTAGCTGTCACACCTAGCATAGGCATGATGGGGGGGGGGGGGTTAGGGTGTCAGGTGCTTTCGAAAGATAGGCAGGGACTGCTGTCCTAGCTTCAGTGGGAAGCTGGTTCCATCATTGGGGTGCCTGGACAGAGAAGAGCTTGGACTGGGCTGAGAAGGAGCTGCCATCCCGTAGGGGTGGGAGAGCCAAGAGACAGACCAAAGGTGGCAGAACGGAATGCTCAGGTTGGGGTGTAGGGTTTGAGCATAACCTGGTTGGGAGGGGCAGTTCCTCTTGCTGTTCCGTAGGCAAGCACCATGGTCTTGTGGTGAATGTGAGCTTCGACTAGAAGCCAGCGGAGTGTGCGGAGGAGCGGGGTGACATGGGAGAACTTGGGAAGTTTGACGGACGGCAGCATTCTGGATAAGTTGTAGGGGTTTGATGGCACAAGCGGGGAGCCCAGTCAACAGCGAGTTGCACTAGTATAGATGGGAGATGACCAGTGCCTGGATTAGGACCTGCACCGCTTCCTGTCTGCGGTAGGGTCGTACTCTACGGATGTTGTAGAGCATGAACCTGCAGGAACGAATCAATGCTTTGATGTTTGCAGAGAACGACAGGGTGTTGTCCAGGGTTACGCCAAACAACAACAAAAGACCAGCTATAAAATAAAACAATTTATGTCACAACAGGTATAAATATATGGGTCATGACAGTGTTATGGCAGCTGTTATGACAGTCTGACATGGTTTTGACCGTAAGTAAAGTGTTACAGAATACTGAATGTAACAGTGAAAATACAGTCCATTGAACAGACCAGATGTACAGTAATTGACATTCATTCATTATTATCTAGTTAAATGGTTGAAATAGACACAGTGATCGATCAATATGAAACAGATTAACAAATAAATTACAAATTACCGACAAACGCAAACACCAATCTATCTCCATGTACTGTATGTGGAAAATATAATGACAACACTATATAGGCAATAGAGCAGAAATAACAATAGTGGCAGTGCCTTGACAATTATCCCACTATACCATCCAAACAATGCTTTCAATCTCTCATTACACATTTTAATTTCACACCGAAGCTTGAGGATGTATTGGAGGCAGGATATTCAATTATTAACACTCAATAACCTCGACAATTACCATATCAGAATTCTTATTATTTTGGTTTGATGCTCACCCACACATCATTTTCTACCAGGCGATTCAATGAAACTAATTCATAGTGTATCTATCTATTCTATTTTTCTCTTCGTTGTTGTGGATTTAAATGTGCCACGAGCCACACTGCTGTAACTTATGACTCTGTTTCCATCCCACTAAATCTGTTAATTGCAAAATATGTTATTACCTCCATCTTGACTATTGACTTGTCTTGAATGGGCGACACTGAGATCAGTATCAGTCAAATGGAAAATCTAATTGGTTCAGAGAAAGTGCAGACCACCTATGAATAGCTTGCCAAACAATTCTGAAAGTACATGCAATTTTCACATGTTCCACCGCAAATGGTCATAAACAAATCTCACAAGTATCAGACACCGCAAGCTCCCAGCTACTATCTAGCCAATGCAACATTGACATTATCTCACCCCTGGTTAGCCACTATTGGCTTAAAAACATTGGATGGAGCGAAAACCTACTGGACGGTAGCTTTCCAGGAACAGGGTTGGAGAGCCCTGCTGTAGAGCATCTACAGATGGACTATCCAGATAAAGTGTTAGCAGAAAGGGTTGTTTTAACATGTTTGCCAGTTGCTCATTAAAAGCATACCCCCTAGAACAAAGGCCTCTCGAGTGGCGCAGCGGTCTACGGCACTGCATTGCACTACAGACCTGTGATGGATCCCAGGCTGTGTCGCAGCCGGCCACGACTGGGAGACCCATAAGGCAGTGCACAATTGGCCCAGCATCGTCTGGGTTAGGGGAGGGTTTACCCGGACAGGATGTCCTTGTCCCATTGCGTTCTAGCGACTCCTTGTGGTGGGCCAGGAGCATGCACACTGACTTCGGTTGCCAGCTGTACGGTGTGGCCTCCAATACATTGGTGCGGCTGGCTTCCGGGTAAGCAGTGCGTCAAGAAGCTTGGCGGCGTTGTGTTTCGGAGGACGCAAGGCTATTGACCTTTGCCTCTCCCAAGTCCGTATGGGAGTTGCAGCGATGGCACAAGACTGTAACTACCAATTGGGGAGAAAAATGGGTAAAAAGTACCAAAAAAATAGAATATAACATAGTATCAAATTCCATCTGTTTAAGTTAGAGATATGTTTTTTTTTACATGGGCTGCGTTTCAATCCGTGTCAACCGCCAATGGCTATGAAAAGCCAACTGACATTTATTCCTGAGGTGCTGACCTGTTGCACCCTAAACAACCACTGTGATTATTATTATTTGACCCTGCTGGTCATCTATGAACGGTTGAACATCTTGGCCATTTACTGTTAATCTCCACCTGGCACTGCCAAAAGAGGACTGGCCACCCCTCAGAGCATGGTTCCTCTCTAGGTTTCGTCCTACGTTCCTTCCTTTCTAGGGAGTTTTTCCTAGCCAATGTGCCTCTACATCTGCATTGCTTGCTGTTTCGGGTTTTAGGCTGGGTTTCTGTATAGCACTTTGTGACATCGGCTGATGTAAAAAGGGATTCATAAATAAATGTGATTGATTGATTAAATGGCAGGCTTCCGCATCTGCAGTGGAAGGTGGCCACGAGCTACAGCGGTCTGTGCCATACATAAGACATCCCGAAAATCTGTCTTCTCAGGAAACCCTCTGTAGTGTCCGAGCGATTTGGCCTAAAAACTAATATGACCACTCTATGGAAAGATGAGACCCTCACGAACATGAACGTTTTCTCCCATTTGAACAGTTTGGGATACACATTAAAATTACCCCTTTATGGACAGGTGAGACTCTCACGAACACGTTGTCTGAAGACTTGTCTGAAGGTTAAAAAAATGAATGGAAGTACATATGGATGTAGTTTACTGCACAAAAAACGGGTTAAATATGGGTAAAAAAAATATTTAAAGGATTTCCTGATCTTTCATTCGGTTGAAGTTGTATGTTTACATACAGTACACCTCAGCCAAATACATTTAATCTCAGTTTTTCACAATTCCTGACATTTAATCTGTGTAAAAATTCCCTGTCTTAGGTCAGTTAGGATCACCACTTCATTTTAAGAATGTGAAATATCAGAATAATAGTAGACAGAATGATTTATTTCAGCTTTTATTTATTTTCTCACATTCACAGTGGGGCAGAAGTTTACATACACTCAATTAGTATTTGGTAGCATTTCCTTTAAATTGTTTAACTTGGGTCAAACGTTTCGGCTAGCCTTCCAAAAGCTTCCCACAATAAGTTGGGTGAATTTTGGCCCATTCCTCCTGACAGAGCTGGTGTAACTGAGTCAGTTTTGTAGGCCTCCTTGCTGACACACACTTTTTCCGTTCTGCACACAAATGTTCTATAAGATTGAGGTCAGAGCTTGTGATGGCCACTCCAATACCTTGACTTTGTTGTCCTTCAGCCATTTTTCCACATCTTTGGAAGTATGCTTGGGGTCATTGTCCTTTTGGAAGACCCATTTGCGACCAAGCTTTAACTTTCAGACCGATGTCTTGAGATGTTGGTTCAATATATCCACATAAATTTCCTTCCTCATAATGCCATCTATTTTGTGAAGTGCACCAGTCCCTCCTGCAGCAAAGCACCCCCACAACATGATGCTGCCACCCCCGTGCGTCACGGTTGGGATGGTGTTCTTCGGCTTGCAATCCTCCCCCTTTTTCCTCCAAACATAATGATGGTCATTATGGCCAAACAGTTATTATTTTGTTTCATCAGACCAGAGGACATTTCTCCAAAAAGTACAATATTTGTTCCCATGTGCAGCTGCAAACCGTAGTCTGGCTTTTTTTATGGCGGTTTTGGAGCAGTGGCTTCTTCCTTGCTGAGCGGCCTTTCAGGTTATGTCGATATAGGACTCGTTTTACTGTGGATATAGCTACTTTTGTACCTGATTCCACCAGCATCTTCACAAGGTCCTTTGCTGTTGTTCTGGGATTGATTTGCACACACTGTACATAGACTTTTTCTATTGTGTTTTTGACTGTATGTTTGTTTATTCCATTTGTAACTCTGTGTTGTTGTTTGTGTCGCACTTAGCCACTTTATCTTGGCCAGGTCGCAGTTGTAAATGAGAACTTGTTCTCAACTAGCCTACCTGGTTAAATAAAGTTGAAATAAAAAAAATCACTTTTCGTACCAAAGTACGTTAATCTCTAGGAGACAGAACGCGTCTCTTTCCTGAGCGGTATGACGGCTGCATGGTCCCATGGTGTTTATACTTGCATGCTATTGTTGGTACAGATGAACGTGGTACCTTCAGGCGTTTGGAAATTGCTCTCTTGGATGAACCAGACTTTTGGAGGTCAACTATTATTTTTCTGAGGTCTTGGCGGGTTTCTTCTGATTTTCCCATGATGTCAAGCAAAGAGGCGCTGAGTTTGAAGGTAGGCCTTGAAATACATCCACAGGTACACCTCCAATTGACTCAAATTGACTCAAATTATGTCAATTAGGCTATCAGAGTCTTCTAAAGCCATGACATAATTTTCTGGAATTTTCCAAGCTGTTTAACTTCTCTATCTAGGGTAGGTGAGACGCTAACGTCCCACCAGGCCAACATCCGGTGAAACTGCAGAGAGCTAACATTTTAAATACACCATTCGTTGTATTAAACATTCTTGTACATACATGTATCTTACATTTTAAAAGATGAACGTCTTATTAATCCAGGCGCTGTGTCAGATTTCAAAAAGGTTTACTGCAAAAGCAAACAAGCGATTTTCTGAGGACGTCGCCCCACACATACAAGTATTACTAGCATTTTCCAACCAAGTGTCATGTTCTGACCTTAGTTCCTTTGTTTTGTCTTTTGTTTTAGTATGGTCAAGGGCGTGAGTTGGGTGGGTTGTCTGTTAGTTTTTCTATGATTTTCTATTTCTGTGTTTGGCCTGATATGGTTCTCAATCAGAGGCAGCTGTCAATCGTTGTCCCTGATTGGGAACCATATTTAGGTAGCATGTTTTCTGTTGGGTTTTGTGGGTGGTTATTTTCAGTCTTTGTGTGTCTGCACCAGACAGAACTGTTATCGGTTGCTTCTTTGTTATTTTGTTATTCAGTGTTCTGTTTTGATGATTATTAAACATCATGAACACTTACCACGCTGCACCTTGGTCCTCACCTTCTTCCACCGACGACAGCCGTTACACCAAGCATTAGCGTCACGAAAGTCAGAAATAACAATAAAATATATCGCTTACCATTGAGGATCTTCCTCTGGTGGCAATGCCAAGTGTCCTAACTACACAGTGAATGTTCGTTATGTTCGTTTTGTTTGATAAAATCAATTTTTATAGCCTAATACGAAACATTTGTAAACCGGTTGCGTCGTGATTTCCCTCTCATTCAACTTTGGACGAAGCGTTCGTGGTAATTACACACACTAAACAAACGTTTATCCAATCATGGTTGGTTTCATTGCAATCCGATGGTTGTTACTAACACAACCATACATGATGGCTCTTTTCCCGGGACGTATTGACCGAAACTAACCGATTTGAAGACACCAATCAATCACCTCATTGCGCACCAATGGTAGGACCGGTCTATCGTTGATTGACTGTATTTTGGCCCAATGACCACAGTCAATCTTGAAATCTAGCTTGGAAGATAGCCAATGAGCTGAGGTAAACGGCAATATGTAATGGTTATACTTTTGAAGACCAGCCTTTGTCATAAACTCTGGCGTAAAAGAGGTTCATTCGCCATTGCAAATCCTACTTGACGGAGCCACAAGTGTTACGCATAGCAGTACATTTACATTTAAGTCATTTAGCAGACGCTCTTATCCAGAGCGACTTACAAATTGGAAAGTTCATACATATTCATCCTGGTCCCCCCGTGGGGAATGAACCCACAACCCTGGCGTTGCAAGCGCCATGCTCTACCAACTGAGCCACACGGGACCAGTACATATTCAATAACATTTTCAACAAGTTTATATATTTAAATTACGGCGAATAAATCAGGAAAAGCTAAAACAAAGTCTAGGTATACAGATTTAGCCCAAATTATAGAGGAAATTGATAGAGACAGCCCCCCATCTCACAGCTAACCTTCAGGGAGCTGCTCATCCAGGAGCTTGCTAGCTACAGCAAGTCCACTGCAGCACCTTCTGCTCCGTCAACCAGTGGTGTTCACCTGCCCAGATTCATCTCTGCAGGCATGAATGTGCCTCAGGGCAAAAAGGGCACAGTGGGGAGGCGACGTTGTGCCCTTTGTCACAGGAAATGCCCCATCACCTGCACCACCTGTTCAGTAAGCCTCTGCTATGGGCCATGGCCAAAAAAGAGACTGCTATGGGCCATGGCACCAGGACTGAGGGCTGAGGGTCTTCACAATATTTATCTATTTATTTATTTATAAAATATACAATATTGTAAATAGAAAATGTGTAAATAGTTACCCTTGTTATTTGTTTGTTTATTATATATATATTTTTTCATATATATATATTTTTGTTTGGGGGGGTGTGTGTTAGAATAGCATTTATGTATTTTGTATATAGTTATTTCCTTCAAAATGTATCACTGTACCAATTCGGCCACTTGGGTACATTTGTGTGGGACACCTGGGTGACTTCATGCTCAATGTCATGTAGCTCGCTCATTTTTTAGGTTATCTGTCTAAAACTTTGCTCAGCTATTGTTGCCATCTTATGTTCTTCATTAAAATCATCCACAGCATCCTATCTGTATGTTTGGCTGTTCTTGGTCATTTGAAAGATGATGCAGCAACAATAAAAAACAGAAAACGTATGTTTATTTCCTTGTATTTTCTTCTACCAGATCTATTGTGTTATATTCTCCTACATTCAATTCACATTTCCAGATCAGAGTGTTTCCTTTCAAATGATACCAAGAATATGCATGTCCTTGCTTCTGTGCCTGAGCTACAGGCAGTTAGATTAGGGTGTGTCTTTAGGCGGAAATTGAGAAGAAGGGGGGGTACCCCAAAGAAGTTAAAGGCACAGTCAACTTAGTGGATGTAAACTTCTGACCCACTGGAATTGTGATACAGTGAATTATAAGTGAAATAATCTGTCTGTAAACAATTGTTGGGAAAATGACTTGTGTCATGCACAAAGTCGATTTCCTAACCGACTTGCCAAAACTATAGTTTTTTAACAAGAAATTTGTGGAGTGGTTGAAAAAAACGAGTTTTAATGACTAACCTAAGTGTATGTAAACTTCCAACTTCAACTGTATATCTCTCAGATATAGAACAGACACTTTAATTTGCGGTTCAGTGGGACGCTAGCGTCCCATTTCGAAAACTTCCGGTGAAATTGCAGAGTGCCAAATTCAAATTAAATTACTATAAATATTAAACTTTCATGAAATCACAAGTGCAATACATCAAAATAAATCTTAACTTGTTGTTAATCCAACCGCTGTGTCAGATTTCAAAAAGGCTTTACGGCGAAAGCAAACCATGCGATCATCTGAGGACAGCGCCCAGCACACAAATGCATAACAAATCTTTTTCAACCAGTGAGTTGCGACACGAAAGTCAGAAATAGCGATATAATATATGCCTTACATTTGAAGATCTTCTTCTGTTGGCACTCCAAAAGGTACCAGTTACATTACAAATGGTCCTTTTTCTTGATAATGTCCTTCTTTATATCCATAAAAACTCAGTTTAGCTGGCGCGTTTCAGTCAATAATCCACTCGGTTTCCCTCCAAAATATATACAAAATGAATCCCAAACGTTACCAATAAACTTATCCAAACAAGTCAATCATTGTTTATAATCAAACCTTAGGCACCCTAATACGCAAATAAACGATACAATTTAAGACGGAGAATCGTTATTGTCTTTACCAGAGAAAAATACCAAAGAACGCGCTCTCATTCACGCGCTTGGAAAAACTACAGCCCAAATGGGAGCCACCTAGAAAAACTACAATTTCTGGCAATTTCTTTCCAAAAATCAGCCTGAAAACTCATTCTAAAGACTGTTGACATCTAGTGGAAGCCCTAGGAACTGCAATCGGGCATGATTTCGCCCTATTATAAAAGTGGCTGCCATTGAAATCAGTGGAAGGATGACATTTTTGGGGGGGGGTTGGTTTGTCCTTGGGGTTTCGCCTGTCATTTCAGATCTGTTATACTCCCAGACAATATTTTAACTTCTTATGGCTGGGGGCAGTATTGAGTAGCTTGGATGAATAAGGTGCCCAGAGTAAACTGCCTGCTACTCAGGCCCAGAAGCTAAGATATGCATATTATTAGTAGATTTGGATAGAAAATACTCTGAAGTTCCTAAAACTGTTTGAATGATGTCTGAGTATAACAGAATTCATATGGCAGGCAAAAACCTGAGAAAAAATCTAACCAGGAAGTGGGAAATCTGAGGTTTGTAGGTTTGCCTATCCAATATACAGTGTCTATGGGGTCATATTGCACTTCCCAAGGCTTCCACTAGATGTCAATAGTCTTTAGAACCTTGTTTCAGGCTTCTACTGTGAAGGAGGGGGGAATGAGAGCTGTTTGAGTCAGGGGTCTGGCAGAGTGCTATGAGCTCAGTCAAGCTCGCCCCCTTGAGAGGTAGCTGCGTTCCTTTTCATTTCTAAAGACAAAGGAATTCTCCGGTTGAAACTTTATTGAAGATTTATGTTAAAAACATCCTAAAGATTGATTCTACACATCGTTTGACAGGTTTCTACGAACTGTAATGGAATTTTTTTACTTTTCGTCTGGCCTGCGCGTCATGAATTTGGATTTAAAAACTAAACGCGCAAACAAAAAGGAGGTATTTGGACATAAATTATGGACTTTATCGAACCAAACAAACATGTATTGTTGAACTGGGAATCCTGGGAGTGCATTCTGATGAAGATCATCAAAGGTAAGTGAATATTTATAGTGCTTTTTCTGACTTCGGTTGACTCCACAACATGGCGGGTACCTGTATGGCTTGTTTTTGTGTCTGAGCGCCGTACTCAGATTATTGCATGGTGTGCTTTTTCCGTAAAGTTTTTTTGAAATCTGAGACAGCGGTTGCATTAACTTCTTGAGAATACAGGGGGTGCTATTTTCCCATTAGCATAATTTGCTCTACAGATTAAACTGCCTCTTATTCAATTATTGCTCTTACTATATGCATATAAATAATACCATTGGAAAGAAAACAATCTCTAGTTTCTAAAACCGTTTCAATTTTGTCTCTGAGTGATACAGAAGTCATTTGACAGCACTTTCCATGACCAAGAAGAAAAAAGCAAGATGTGTATGCCAGCTTCAACGCTCTGCCTATATATGGTCGTGCCCCCTATGACCCGAAACACACCTCATTGGCCTTCCTCTGGGTGTCAAGAGGACGTCAGAGGAAAAATATCTTGTTTATCTGGGACTGACGTGAAATGAGAGCTAATTCTTTGGCGTGACCGACAACTTCCGGTTCTCTAAATCGTGCGACTTGTAGCTGCGATTGTCTTCTGTTGTGCGGCCATTATGGATGAAAACTATCTCCGTCTCGAAGTTTGTTTGATACATGTGACCAGATCATCGTAATGTATGTTTTTTCAATATAGTTTAATCAGATTATTTGAATTTTTTCGGGAGTTTTGTGGTGTTCCGTTGTCTGATTTTATTTACGTTTGAGAGATCCGTGCCACTCGACCAGTACCTGTGCTAAATGGAGTGGGAAAGGAACAATTCTGAACGGAACCAACGACTCATCTTGACAAAGGACACTTTGATCAACATTCTGATGAAAGATCAGCCATAGTAAGACCCAATTTACGATGTTATATCATATCTGTTGTGCATGTGAACTGGCCGTGGGCGCCTAGCCGAATCTGCCTGGTATAGCTATGCTAATTTAGCGCTACATTTTGTTTTCGTTATAAAACATTTAATAAATCTGAAATATTGTTTGGATTCACCAGATGTTGGGCTTTCAATATCTGTACGCTGTGTATTTTTCTGAAATGTTTTAAGATGAGTAATTCGTTATATGACGTTGGTCTCTGTAATTGTTCTGGCTGGGTCAGCACTATTTCAGATTGCAGCTGCAATGTAGAACTGTGATTTATACCTGAAAAATGCACATTTTTCCCCAAAAAAACTATGCTATACCATAAATATGTTATCAGACTGTCATCTTATGAAGTTGTTTCTTGGTTAGTGGCTATATATATTTTTATTTAGTCGAATTAGTGATAGCTACTGACGCAGGAAAAAACTATTGGGAGTAAAAAAATCGTGTCCTTTGCTAACGTGGTTAGCTAATAGATTTACATATTGTGTCTTCCCTGTAAAACATTTTAAAAATCTGAAATGGTGGCTTTATTCACAAGACCTGTATCTTTCATCTGGTGTCTTGGACTTGTGATTTAATGATATTTAGATGCTACAAGTTACTTGTGACGCTATGCTACTCAGTGGGGGGGGGGGGGGGGGGGGTGCTACCGGATCAGGGTTGGTGACTCGTGAGAAGTTAAGGAGAAGTTTATCTAAAGTTCCATGTAAACCACTTGTATCTTTCAACAATGTTTATTATAAGTATTTCTGTAAATTGATGTGGCTCTCTGCAAAATCACCGGATGTTTTGGAGGCAAAACATTACTGAACATAACGCACCAATGTAAACTATGATTTTTGGATATTAATATGAACTTTATCGAACAAAACATACATGTATTGTGTAACATGAAGTCCTATGAGTGTCATCTGATGAAGATCATCAAAGGTTAGTGATTAATTCTATCTCTATTTCTGCTTTTTGTGACTCCTCTCTTTGGCTGGAAAAATGGCTGTGTTTTTCTGTGACTAGGTACTGACCTAACATAATCAGATGGTGTGCTTTTGTTGTAAAGCCTTTTTGAAATCGGACACCGTGGTGGGAATAACAACAAGTTTATCTTTAAAATGGTGCAAAATACTTGTATGTTTGAGGAATTTTAATTATGAGATTTCTGTTTGAATTTGGCGCCCTGCACTTTCACTGGCTGTTGTCAAGTCGAGGATCTCAGCCGTAAGAAGTATTAACAGTTTTAGATACTTTAGAGTGTTTTCTATCCAAATCTACCAATTATATGCATATCATATATAGCTTCTGAGCCTGAGTAGCAGGCAGTTTACTTTGGGCACGCTTTTGATCCGGACGTCAAAATACCGCCCCCTATCCCAAAGAAGTTAAAACAAACATCCTTTTGATTTATATTTTGACTATCTGTTTTTTCCATGTATAAATCTGTTATTAAGTGCGTTTGTAAGGTAACGTCACTTCACTATCCAAAACGAACCCAATAGGGATTTCACTCCTCCCACCATTTAACTTTCTATCCTCTAGGCTACTTATACTGTACATACAGTAACTCCCCTACAATGCCAGCCAAAGCCAACCTAGACAATCCTGTCTAAAGTTAACCCATCCCCTGTGGGCAGTAGAACTAAAGGCATTATCCTTTCGATGGTTTTCTCAACTTTTTGGGAGAGAAAGAAGATTAAGTCTGGCAGGGACACCACATCCTGTGACATCATGTAATCCATGATACTGGCATAGAGTACCATCCCACGGCACTAACATAACTCCATTACATTAGCCTGTCATTTCCTATGCTTAGCTGTGACTTTTCTCCAGACACTACTTCCAAAGGCGTGGCGGTGGATGTCTTCATTTGGACAGTTACTATGCCAGGGGAGCTCTGACACACAGCAGAGACACCATGTCAAGAAGCCATCATCCCCTGGCTTTATTTGATTATCATTATCTTGACAGAGGCACAGAGAGAGAGAGAGAGAGAAAGGCAGAGAGGTAAGAGAGGGGAAGAGAGATAAAGTGAAGGCTTGAGAGAGAAGGAGCTTGACTGGAAGGAGAGAGAGAGACAGAGTAAGAATGATGGAAATGGAGAAATAGGAGCAGAAAAAAAGAGCCGAAAAAGAGGAGGGAATGAAAGAGCGAGATATAATGAAAGCAAACAGATGATATGTAGTAAGTAATAACAATTGTGGTATCCAACTCCCTCAGTGTTCACCCACCCAATTTATTTTCTTTATAGAATACACATTGTGTTTTGTAGACTGCTCTTCTGATCTCCATCTAAATCCACTTGACCTAAACGTTACCTTCATACAATATTGCATCTAGAGAAAGCATGGTGAGTGAATGTTGACTGACACAGCAATAGTCCACGCCACGGTCCTTTTGTCAGGTGAAAATACTGTAGCTAGACTCAACTCAGGTTTAAGCCCAAATCACAAAGAAATGCTGTCAATGGCGTCATAATTTGCGAGAGAGAGTAGAGGGCTTCAATTCACATACACATGCGTAGCGTATGACAACTTCATTGTCAAGAGAATCGATAATAAACAGTTGTATTTGTTATGTTTGCTATTTAACCCTTGTGATTTATTGTTGTGTGTTCCTTTTGACTCACCTTATTATGTCTTACAGGAGCCACAGTACCTGCCTGCTCTAAACAGTTGTTATGTTAGTTCACGAACGTGAGGACAGTTGTAGCTAATACAGCCGAACAGTTTATAAAGAATTTAGTGAGTCTTGTTCTTTCTACCAACAGTATTCTTTGTTCAAATCGGATTTCCTCGAGTTTCCCAGCTGTAGCCTGCTTAGGCTACATACATGTGATCGAAAGCAACACAATAATGATATCATTTTCAAATATGTATTATTGGCACCAGCAGTATTATTATTATCAACACTAAATAGCCACTTAACTGTAAATGTCACAATTTCAGCCATAACAATGCACAAACAGTACATTTTTTGGGCAATTTATAGGCTCATTTTACCAGCATTACTTCGCGTAGCCACATAGAAGTGAGAAGAATAGACGTACTTTATAATTTAACACGCTATGACTCCGTTGATGCCGTTGACTCTTGTGGGCCATCTGTTCTCTCTCATTCACAACCATGCATTCTAATTCCAGCATGTACGTGCTCGTTCACGGTAGCATCTTTCATAAAAATGTATTCAACATAAGATATTCATTATTTTCATACATCATTGCAATCTACAATAAATGTATCTAAAGGCATTTTCATGTCACAGTGAAAGGAGCATGTTTCAGGGATGATTTAACTAATCTCTTGTAGCTTTAAGGCATCTCAGTCAGGTATAATATAGGAAGGTACATATGCTGAAGTCTTCATTTCCTGAATCCCATCACAGGGTTTAGTTTGATGTTGGGGAGAGGAACCATGGGGTGGTTATAAAACACTATCTTCTCTTAGGTTATTTTAAAGGTTGCTAAGCTGGTGCTTTTTACTGGTTAGGATCTCTGTGGATTTGGAAAAGAGATATACAAGCTAATATGTGATACATGTATTTGACGATTTTTTTTAAGCAAGAAAACAAATAGCTTTTCAAGGGGCTTGTGCAGGAAGGCACATACAGTATGTATGTATAGGTAAACAGACCTTTACTCTATGGCGATATCAGAGTTGTGGTGCATTCCACTTCAAATCCATCTACTCTTAAGATGCATTGAAATTCAGGTTCAAGATTCGGATGGATCGAATGGCTTTTCTAACTACTAAAACTATTCAAGTTTGAACTGAACTGAGACTGACACCAACATGGGCTGTATCACATGTTCAGTGGTGGTCGAGGGTCATTCATAGTCTCTCTCAAATGAGTGGCCTTCATCCATTCATCCATCCTGTTCTTTACCTCGAGGTGGAGAAACCCTGGGGCACGTTATAGTTCCTCTGTCCAGTGTCTGTGATCTCTTGCCCATCTTAATCAGTTATTTTTATTGGCCAGTCTGAGATTTGGATTTTTCTTTGCAACTCTGCCTAGAATGCCAGCATCCCGGAGTCGCCTCTTCACTGTTGTTACAGATACAGGTATCCTGTGTGTGTGTATCCTGTGTGTATTTCTTTTCTCTCCTTCTCCCCTCACAGGTGGCAATCATCATTCACCAATCAGTCGCTAATCAGAAGACACCTGCTCCTTTTCTCTTACCCTATCACATTCCCTTTCCCTTGGTTTAAAAACCCTGTCAGTTGTTTTCTCTGGAGCGCGATCTCTCTGTCATGCAATCTCTCTCTAAATCGCTTGTGTGTTGCAACTATGTGTCACTTTGTTCGTACCCTGTGAGTATTGTTTTGTTATGGTGTTTGACTGTTTGTTTGATGGTGGGAAAAGGGGGTACCAAGACAAGTCGCCCATGGGCATACACTACCCGTAGGAATACTTTGTCTAAGAACACTAGTTAGAACTGGGCGGACCACCCACTGTATTTTTGGTTAGTTAGTTAGCTGTTGTTGAAGTAGGCTAGTCTAGTTTAGGGGTGTCTTTGGATATTTGTTTCTGTCCTTGGGTCCAGCTCAGCCCTTTTTCCTGCCCCCCCCCCCCCCCTTTACTGTGTGTTTACAAATAAACCATGAGTGTTTGAAGGTAATTTAGTTGTCTGTGGTTATTTCGTTCTCACTGTTACTTTTTCACTACTATAATTTGCATGAGTTATGTTACGGTCTCGTTACCATCCCCCCTAGACTGCCGGGCCAAAGGTATTCGTAACAACTGTTGACATTGAGACTGGTGTTTTGCAGGTACTATTTAATGAAGCTGCCAGTTGAGGACTTGTGAGGTGTCTGTTTCTCAAACTAGACACTAATGTACTTGTCCTCTTGCTCAGTTGTGCACCGAAGCCTCCCACTCCTTTCTATTCTGGTTAGAGCCAGTTTGCGCTGAGTAGTACACAGTGTTGTATGAGATCTTCAGTTTATTGGCAATTTTTCACATGGAATAGCCTTCATTTCTTAGAACAAGAATAGACTGACGAGTTTCATAAAGTTATTTGTGTCTGGTTATTTTGAGCCTGTAATCGAACCCACAAATGCTGATGCTCCAGATACTCAACTAGTCTAAAGAAGGCCAGTTTTATTGCTTCTTGAATCAGAACAACCGTTTTCAGCTGCGCTAACATAATTGCAAAAGCGTTTTCTAATGATCAATTCGACTTTTAAAATGATACATTTGGATTAGTTAACACAACGTGCCATTGGAACACCACAGGAGTGATGGTTGCTGATAATGGGCCTATGTACGCCTATGTAGATATTCCATTAAAAATCAGCCATTTCCAGCTACAATAGTCGTTCATAACATGAACAATGTCTACACTGTATTTCTGATCAATTTGATGTTATTTTAATGGACAAAAAATAGGATTTTCTTTAAAAAACAAGGACATTTCTAAGTGACCCCAGACTTTTGAACGGTTGTGTATGTTTCACAAGTTTGTACAGTACAGTGAGTAGAGTACAGTCCAATATTACAGAAAAGTATAGTCCAATGTATTGTGTGTATATACTGTATATGTTACACAGTACCAGTCAAAAGTCTGACCACACCTACTCATTCAAGGGTTTTTCTATATTTTTACTATTTTCTACATTGTAGAATAACAGTGAAGACATGAACGTTATGGAATCATGTTGCAACCAAAAGTGATAAACAAATCATAACATATTTTATACTTGAGATTATTCAACGTAGGCACCCTTTGCCTTTGACAGCTTTCCACACTCTTGGCATTCTCTCAACCAGGTTCATGAGGAAGGCTTTTCCAACAGTCTTGAAGGAGTTCCCACATATGCTGAGCACTTGTTGGCTGCTTTTCCTTCACTCTGCAGTCCAACTCATCCCAAACCATCTCAATTGGGTTGAGGTTGGGTGATTGTGGAGGCCAGGTCATCTGATGCAGCACTCCCATCACTTTCTTTCTTGGTCAAATAGCCATTACACAGCCTGGAGGTTTGTTTTGGGTCATTGTCCTCTTGAAAAACAAATGACAGTCTCACTAAGACCAAACCAGATGGGATGGGGTATCACTGCAGAATGCTGTGGTAGCCATGCTGGATAAGTGTGCCTTGAATTCTAAATAAATCACAGACAGTGTCACCAGCAAAGCACCCCCACACCATCACACCCCCTCCTCCATGCTTCACAGTGGGAACAACACATGCAGAGATCATCCGTTCACCTACTCTGCGTCTCAGAAAGACACTGCGGTTGGAACCAAAAATCTCACATTTGGAATCATCAGACCAAAGCACAGATTTCCACCGCTGAAATGTCCATTGCTTGTATTTCTTGGCCCAAGCAAGTTTCTTCTTATTGGTGACCTTTAGTAGTGGTTTCTTTGTAGCAATTCGACCATGAAGGCCTGATTCACGCAGTCTCCTCTGAACAGTTGATGTTGAGATGTGTCTGTTACTTGAACTCGGTGATGCATTTATTTTGGCTGCAATTTCTGAGGCTGGTAATTCTAATGAACTTATCCTCTGCAGCAGAGGTAACTCTCAGGCTACCTTCTGTATACCACCCCTATCTTGTCACAACACAACTGATTGGCTCAAGAAGGAAAGAAATTTCACCAATTTACTTTTAACAAGACACACATGTTAATTGAAATGAATTCCAGGTGACTACCTCATGAAGCTGGTTGAGAGAATGTCAAGATTGTGCAAAGCTGTCGTCAAGGCAAAGGGTGGCTAGTTTGAAGAATCTCAAATATAAAATATATTTTGATTTGTTTAACACTTTTTTGGTTACTAGATGATTCCATATGTGTTATTTCATAGTTTGTCTTATTCTACAGTGTAGAAAATAGTCAAACTAAAGAAAAACCCTTGAATGAGTAGATGTGTCCAAACTTGTGACTGGTACTGTGTGCCAATTTTAAGAATTTTCCAAGTTAGTGATACCCACTTCCCCGGAGAGTAGTATGTATTTGTGCTTTTTAATTGGTCACGGCACTTGATACCTTGTATTAGAACCAATACTGAAGTGTCTGCCAATTTACTACTGGAGAATATGGGAGACCTAATGTTAGTGTCACGCTTCACATCTTGTTGTTGACAACACATATTACCAAAATACGGTCCATCTTCTGGCCATAATATAAATCTCTCGTCAATAAACACACTCAGGAAACAGTATTTGGTTAGGAACGTCTTCCTTATATAAATTTTTTTTAAATTTCTTCTTGATCAAAAATGTTGTACCCACATGGTAGTTCCTATGCACATATCCCATGTATATTTTAAATATATAGCTGGATTCACAATCATAACCAACTGTTTTAGCAGTCCGCTATTTTTTCTAACCTGTAGGAATATTTTATTTTTTCTATGTCAGGATTGTGCCCTGGGATCACATAATTCATAACCGTGTCATATCATCCCATGGCCGTTTCTCTTCAACAGAAAAACACAACCTCTGTCTCTAACCAGGATACTTCTGCTTCCACTAAATGATCCCAATTGGAGATATCCCTGCTCCTACAGCGTCACCCTGATTCAACATGGTTTTTGCCCTAGAATTACCTCTAGGACTTCACCTATTCAGAAAAAACTCTGCTACACAAAGTTTCAAACTAAGGTTGTCTTTTGCTCCAACAAAAGACCTAATGTGCACAACCTGTTCACAGAACAGGCTTTTCTATGATGTTAAAAAGAAAATCAGTCTCACCCTTAATTTATTTAATATATCCACTCACTGGCGCTCCCTGCCGGTCCTAGCGGGTTCCTTTTCTGCTCTGCTTAGTCAGAGTGTGCGGCTTCCTGAGCCACGTCTAATGCAGCCCCTGTGCACAGTTTAACCTCGGTCTCCCCTGGAACAATCAGCAAGCAGTTAGCCATCCCATCCTCGTCGCCAAATTGTCAGAGAAATTATATGGGAAGAGAAACTGCAGATACTTTCAAACAACAATTTTATAAGATTTGCAAAAATTAAGGAATCAATAACAACCACTCAATCAGTACATGATTAGGAAAGCCGAACGGACAGAGTTGTCTCCTTCCTCTTAAAGAAAAAGTACAACCTATTTTGTTTGTGGCAGTTTAGGAGATGGGTGGAAACAGGGGTGAAACATGTTGTGAAAAAGCTGATTTAGCTTGTCTGTTCAGAATAAGATAGCTGACGTTTCCACCATTGTATGTTCATTCCTGCATGTTTCCACACATCTAAGTTCCTGTAGGTTGTGAAAACAGGATGTCATATACTGAGGTCACACCCAAATGGTTCTTATCTGTATACCCAGACTTATACCCAGACTAAGTCACATAAGACAAGCCTGTATCAGCAAAAATACTAACATATAACAATGGACTATTCTCTAAGTAAAAACAGCATAGTAGGTCTAACTAAACAGTATAGCACACCACCACAAAGGTCCCCAACAGCACAAGTGGCCTCCATCATTCTTAAATGGAAGAAGTTTGGAATCACCAAGACTCTTCCTAGAGCTGGCCACCTGGCCAAACTGAGCAATCGGGGGAGAAGGTCCTTGGTCAGGGAGATGACCAAGAACACAATGGTTACTCTGCTAGAGCTCCATAGTTCCTCTTTGGAGATGGGATAACCTTCCAGAAGGACAACCATCTCTGTAGCTCTCCACCAATCAGGCCTTTATAGTAGAGTGGCCAGACGGAAACTACTCCTCAGTAAAAGGCACATGACAATCCATTTGGAGTTTGCCAAAAGACACCTAAAGGACTTTCAGACCATGAGAAACAAGATTCTCTGGTCTGATGAAACCAAGATTGAATTCTTTGGCCTGATTGCCTAGAGTCACATCTGGAGGAAACCTGGCACCATCCCTACGGTCTGGCATCATCATGCTGTGGGATATTTTTCAGTGGCAAGGACTGGGAGACAGGTCAGGATCGATGGAAAGATGAACAGAGCAAAGTATAGAGAGATCCTTGATGAAAATTTGCTCCAGAGCACTCAGGACCTCAGACTGGGGTGAACGTTCACCTTCCAATAGGACAATGACCCTGAGCAAACAGCAAAGACAACACAGGAGTGGCTTCAGGATAAGTCTCTGAATATCCTTGAGTGGCCCAGCCAGAGCCAAGACTTGAACCCAATCCAACATTTCTGGAGAGACCTGAAAATAGCTGTGCAGCGACACTCCCCATCCAACCTAACAGCGCTTGAGAGGATCTGCAGAGAAGAATGGGAGAAACTCCCCAAATACAGGTGTGCCAAACTTGTAGCATCATACCGAAGAAGACTCGTGGCTGTAATCACTGCCATAGGTGCTTCAACAATGGACAGAGTAAAGCATCTGAATACTTATGTAAATGTGATATTTCATTTTTTTTACATTTGCAAACATTTCTAAAAACCTGTTTTTGCTTTGTCATTATGTGGTATTGTGTGTAGATTGATGAGGAAAAATAACAATGTAATCCATTTTAGGCTGTGATGTAACAAAATGTGGAAAAAGTCAAGGGGTCTGAATACTTTCTTAATGTACTGCTAAATGACTTAAATGTAAATGTAATAGCGTTTTCCTAAAAAACTATCCAAAAGCCATGAATAAAAAAATCTGAGAATAGTCATATTTTACATACACATGAAGGTACCCATATGCAAACATTTCTGATGGAAAAAACTATTGAAAAATTGGTGGATAGTGTTTTTTTTCAAACTCTTAAATTGTAGTTCAGTTTAATTTCTGTAATGCTGGAGCTATATCAGTGTATGAACCCTCTATGAGTAGAAGGGGGCTCCTGAGTGGCACAGCCGTCCAAAGCAACTCAGTGCTAGAGGCGTCACTACAGACCCTGGTTCGATTCCAAGCTGTATCACAACTGGCCGGGATTGAGAGTCCCATAGGGCGGAGCACAATTGGCCCAGCGTCGTCCGGGTTAGGGTTTGGCTGGGGTAGGCCGTCATTGTAAAAAATAATTTCTTCTTAATTGACTTGCCTAGTTAAAAAAAAAAAAAATGGGTGAAAGAGACTCCGTTACTGAATTATCACTAATCAATGATTTGGAGGAAACCAAACCACGGTCATTCTCCCAGCCATCACTTTTTTTCCTTTGGTAGAACTGTCTAGGCCTATACTTAATAAAAAATATGACCCTTGTAGTGTAGTGCAATCATTTCCAATGTTATTCTCTGAATCTTTGATAATTTTCCAGACAAATCGCTAGCAATAAAGTGCAGAAGATTTCCAGACTGATGCGTAAAGGCTTCTGTACATATGAGCGAGGCCACTTTCCATTATAATGTACAATACAAAGGACTCTTTAGGCTACTTTTATGTGGCATCCGACCACAATGTCAGTAGGCAATTGGTTTCTAATGAAGGACATGATCTTCATTCTGAAGGAATTGTAAAGGTATCGTTGTACATAATTAGGCTACTACCGCAACTGTCCAGTATGATTTTTTGTTGAAGGAAAGGCCAAATGTGTCTCTGGCCGAATTTATATTATTTTGTTGTCAGGATTGATTTACACTTCAAGGATATCCGTAAAAGATGCGTCTTTGACTACCTCCAGTGGTGGTCAGGAAGATCTAATTGTCACGCCCTGACCGTGGAGATCTTTTTATTCTCTACGTTTGGTTGGTCAGGGTGTGACTCGGGTGGGAAACTCTATGTTCATGTTTTGGCTGGGTATGGTTCTCAATCAGGGACAGCTGTCTATCGTTGCCTCTGATTGGGAATCATACTTAGGCAGCCTGTTTTGCCACCTTAGTTTTGTGGGATGTTGTTTTTTGTTAGCTCTGAGAAGCCTTCAGAACGTGACGTTCGTTATTCTTTTGTTGTTTTGTTTGGTGTTCTAAGTAAATAAAGTATCATGAACACGTACCACGCTGCACCTTGGTCCACTTCTTCCGACGGGCATTGCACTAATCACAATCAGTTCACAATGCGTCCTTTGATTGTCTACACCTATGAACAAATGTGGGCACAATCAGAATGTGAACAAAATCAAGACAATGGACACATGCTAAAACCAGGTATAAACAGGGCTAGAGTGAAGAGCATAGAGGTGTTTGGTCGCATCCTGTGTTAAATCAGAGGGACGGTAGTGTGCAGGGTTGGCGTCAATTTCATTTGAATTCCAGTCAATTCAGGAAGGACCCTGAAATTTCAATTCCAATTCTCTCCAATGTTTTTCAATGAGGAAAATGGGGAATTGGGTTTACTTTCTGAATTGACATGGAATTGACCACAAACCTGGTACTGTTTTATGTGGTGCATCAATGCAAGATGGTGAGCATGCAGCCGGTGGACTCTAGAGTTCATGGATGTCAAGTAGTGTTTGTAAACAGTCTGGTAACTTATACCTGTGTTCTCTGTTTGTCTGTTGCCAGTTCGTCTTGTTTGTCAATTCAACCAGTGTTTTTCTTCTCAGCTCCTGCTTTTCCCAGTCTCGCCCCCCTGGTTTTGGCCCTTGCCTGTCCTGACTCTTAGCCCGCCTGCCTGCCCCTGCCTGCCTACCTGTACCTTTGCCCCACCTCTGGATTATTGACCTCTGCCTACCCTGACCCTGAGCCTGCCTGCCATCCGGTACCGTTGCCCCACCTCTGGTTTACTGACCCATGCCTAACTTGACATGTCTATTGCCTGCCCCTGTTGGATTATTAAACCATTGTTAATTCGACGTTGTCTGCATCTGGGTCTCACCTTCATACCTGATACTTGGTCTCAGTGGTTGATTATTCAGGGTACAGCTAGGACCACTTTACACACTGGCAGCAACCCGGCATGTTTTGGTCTGTATTTAAATTGCAACCATTTCAACAAACAGCCACCGCTCCACGTTTTCTGGTCGAATGAACATTTCGGTTGGCAGTCCTTTTATGCCCTCGCCTTGGAGGGTGGTTCCATCACGTTTCCACAATGTCTGTGCTCACATGGGCGTGGTTACTGACTTGGCAAAAGTCTATATGAAAAACAATTATCTCATTAAGAAGGTTAAACCTGATGAGGACAGAGGGCGCTGTTTTCACTTTGGGGGAAAATCGTGCCCAATTTAAACGGCCTCGTACTCAATTCTTGCTCGTACAATATGCATATTATTATTACTATTGGATAGAAAACACTCTCTAGTTTCTAAAACCGTTTGAATTTTGTCTGTGGGTAAAACAGAACTCATTTGGCAGCACACTTTCTGAGCAGGAAGTGGAAAGTCTGAAATCGATGTTCTGTTCAAGGACCTGCCTATAAATGGGCATGATACGTATGACTATACGTGCACGTTATACCTTCCCCTAGATGTCAAGAGGAAGTGAGAGAAGAAATGAGTTGATTATCTCGGTCTGAGATGGAAAGAAACCTCTTGGAACGACGTGTCCTCCATTTTCTGTTTTCTGCTAGGCGCATGGAGGGACCTGTTATTGCCTTCTGAAAAACTGTCGTTATAGGCGAATACTATCTCCGGCTTTGATTTTATTTGATACATGTCACAATATCATCGTAAAGTATGTTTTTTCAATATAGTTTTATTAGATTATTGAAATTTTTTCGGGACGTTAGGCGTGTTGCTTTGTCTGCATATGTTCAGGAAGGATAGCTTCGCGCCACTTGGCCAGTGTGCTTGCTAATTCAAGAGGGAAAAAGAACGTTCTAATACCAAACAAAGACGGTTCTGGACTAAGGACCCCTTGTACAACATTCTGATGGAAGATCACCCAAAGTAGGAACCATTTTATGATGCTATTACATATATCTGTCGAACTGTGTACTAGTAGCTTTGCGCTCAGGTTTTGGGCATTCCCTTACCATAACTAAGTCTTATGTCGTAATGAAGATATTTTTAGAATTCTAACACTGCGATTGCATTAAGAACTAATGGATCTATCGTTTCCTATACAACATGTATTTTTTTGTAATGTTTATGAATAGCTATTTGGTCAGAATAGGTGAGAGTCTAATAGAAATATCCGCACATTCTGGGAAAAAGGTGCTACGTTAGCACATTGTATAACCACTGATTTCAGCTCTAAATATGCACATTTTCGAACAAAACATAAGTGTATGTATAACCTGATGTTATAGGACTGTCATCTGAGGAAGGTTTATGAAGGTTAGTGAAATTTAATATATTTTGCTGGTTTATTCGCTAACGCTAACGTGCCTATTGCTATCGCTAACGTGCCTTGATGAATGAATGCGGTAGTGTGGTAGGCTATTGTAGTAAGCTAATATAATGCTATATTGTGTTTTCGCTGTAAAACACTTAAAAAATCGGAAATATTGGCTGGATTCACAAGATGTTTGTCTTTAATTTGCTGTACACCATCAATTTTTCAGAAATGCTTTATGCTGAGTATTTAGGTAATTCACGTTGGTCTCTATAATTACTCTGGCTGCTTCGGTGCTATTTTTGACGGTAGCTGTGATGGTAGCTGAAATGTAAAACTGATTTATACCTCAAATATGCACATTTTTCGAACAAAACATCGATTTATTGTGTAACATGTTATAGGACTGTCATCTGATGAAGTTGTTTCTAGGTTAGTTTGGTTGGATCTTGGTTAGTTATGTTGGTTTTGTGCATGCTACCTGTGCTGTGAAAAATGTCTGTGCTTTTTTGTATTTGGTGGTGAGCTAACATAAATATACGTGGTGTTTTCGCTGTAAAACATTTTAAAAATCGGACATGTTGGCTGGATTCACAAGATGTGTATCTTTCATTTGCTGTATTGGACTTGTTAATGAGTGAAAGTTAAATATTTCTTAAAAATATTTTTTGAATTTCGCGCTCTGGCTTTTCAGTGGAATGTGGGAGGAGTTCTGCTAGCGGAACCCCAGAGTCAGACAGGTTAAAATCACATTTCATCTTCTCACAAATAGCTTCATATTTAATCATATAAGTTCCACAACATTTAGATGTAAATCTGATAACTGGGATGTATACATTTGTAGAGTTACAGTTATTTAATTATACCGTCGTTAATGATATGATATCACAACACAACAACTGATTTGTCAAGAATATTTATGTTGGAGATATTGTTTCAATGTCCAATCTTTTGATGTTAAAACCTGTTATGGCTGCAGCCCGACACCGGTACACCTATGACAACATCCAGCTCAAGTGCAGGGCGCGAAATTCTAAATCTATTTTTTTTTTAAATATTTAACTTTCACACATTAACAAGTCCAATACAGCATTTGAAAGATAAACATCTTGTGAAACCAGCCAACATGTCCGATTTTTTAAATGTTTTACAGAGAAAACACCACATATATTTATGTTAGTTCACCACCAAATAAAAAAGAGGACAGACATTTTTCACAGCACAAGTAGGATGCAAGTAGCATGCACAAGCCAACCTAACTAACCTAGAACCAACCTAAATAACCTACAAAAAACTACCTCAGATGACAGTCCTATAACATGTAAGACAATAAATCTATGTTTTGTTCAAAAAATGTGCATATTTTAGCTATAAATCAGTTTTACATTACTGCTACCATCATAGCTACAGTCAGAAATCGCACGGGAGTAGCCAGAGAAAATACAGACACCAACGTCAACTACCTAATTACACATCATAAAACATTTCAGAAAAATATATGGTGGATAGCTAATGAAAGACAAAGATCTTGTGAATACAGCCAATATTTCCGATTTTTGAAGTGTTTTACAGCGAAAACACAATATATCGTTATATTAGCTTACTACAATAGCTAACACACAGCAGCATTGATTCTAGTCAAACGGTAGCGATAGCACAGTTCGACAGATATATGAAATAGTATCCCAAATTGGGTCCTTATCTTTGTTGATCTTCCATCAGAATGTTCTCCAAGGGGTCCTTTGTTCAGAACCGTCTTTATTTGGATCCAGAACGAACTATTTCCCTCTTGAATTAGCAAGCACACTGGCCGTGCGGTGCTAACCTCTCCTTCTTGAAAAAATTCTTGCGACGCATCACGTCTAAAGTCCAGAATAAATTTCAATAATATAATTAAACTATATTGAAAAAACATACTTTAGGATGATATTGTGACATGTATCAAATAAAATCGAAGCCGGAGATCATATTCACCTATAACGAGGGTTTTCCAGGAGGCGATTCCAGGTCCAATTTCGCGCCCAAGAAAAAAAATAAAGTGCGCAACTCTCACTCCAAGAGGTTGTATTCAATCCCAGAACGAGATAATCAAGTCATTTCTGCTCTCACTTCCGCATGACACCCAGGGGAAGGTGTATGACGTGTTTCTACAGTCCTAAGTGACATGCCCTTTTATAGACAAGCTCTTGAAGAGAGACATCGCTTTTGGAAATCTCACTTCCGGATAGGAAATGGGCTGTAAAAAGAGTTCTGTTCCACTTAGAGAAATAATTCAAACGGTTTTAGAAACTAGAGACTGTTTTCTATCCAATAGTAATAATAATATGCATATTGTACGAGCAAGAATTGAGTAAGAGGCCGTTTGAAAATGGGCACCTTTTTCCAGTTATTCAATACGCCCCCTGCAGCCATAACAGGTTAAAGTACTGCAAAGTCTCTCTCTGTCGTAACACTCAGACATTCCATTCTCCATACTGCCGGGCCAGAGAGAGAAAGTTTACAACCGGTCGTTAAAGTCATCAACCCCCCCCCCCCACAGGCTCTCTTTGATCCTCACCCAGGAGGGAAAGTCATGACACTTGCTTGCATGTGTATGTGTGCCCTCTCATGTGTATACTGTATGTGTGCTTGCCTTTGTATGCCTGTTGTGGTTGTACTGTATATCCTCTGCATGCCTAAATTCATGCCTAAACTTCACCACAGGCCGTGCCACACTGCCACGTCCCCCCTCAGCTCACAATAGGTGAATGAATCATCCCTTTCCATATACTGTACATGATCCACACATTTATTCACATCATACTGCTAGAGTGGAGGTGTCCAGAATGGAGCCAGAATGGAGCTATATCCCCTTGGCTGTTTGATGCATTCAAACTTTCACAGTTCACATTTTCCCTGCAGCAGCCCAGCAAATCCTGTTTTTCCAGAGCAACTATTCAATGCCGGAACGTGTCGGCTGTCAAATGGACATGGGCCTGTAAATAAAACTTGGATCCCATGGACCGCCCGGCCACTCGGCCAAATGGAGGTTGTTGTTGGTCTAAGGCTGGCTGACTGAACAGGGAGATATGGCCAAGTGAGAGATGAACTGTAATGAATGTGGAGCACACAATGCCAACTGCCAAAGGTACCTCAGGGATGTATGGAGAATGTGGAGCATGTCTAGGAACAGCTTGAGACATAAAGGAGGAGAAAGATATATTATGTAAACAGGTTGTTATGGGTGAATGTGAGATGAACGTTGAAGAGATTACTGTACTGTACATGCATAAGGGAAAATGCCTGAACAAATTGTCTAAGAGCCCCTTCAAAGAAAAAATGTGTGTTTCTCTCTCGTGTTTGTCTTGTCTAATATGTTAATTTGTTTTTATTGTTCCAAGCCAGAAGCCGCCGTCTGTAGCATTGTCTGGACTAGACAAGCCTTGTCATTGTCAGTAATTACATGAACAAACCGGAACATCTCCTAGACTCCTACTGTGTTAAACTCCGCAAAAAGAACGTATACTGTATAACACATGACAGTAGTACTCGTGACAGGCTGGAACTGATAGTATTATGGAACACAGGCCATGTTGACAGATATTGTACATAACACATTTACATGTTGGCTGCTGCTGCTGCTGTAGCAGGAAGATTCTCAAGTTGTCAGTTTGATGAGGTTTGTCTGTGTGCAGAAGAATCTACTACAACTATTGAGTGTCAGCCTCGCTCTCTCCCCCTTGTTTTTTCTGTATTGCTCTTTTTCTCCGTCTTGCTCTCTCTTCCTCTCTCCTTCTCTCTCTCTGTTTCACTCTCTTTTGCCCTTGTTTTTTCTCTGTTTTACTGTCTCTCTTCTCTCCCTGTCTGATGCTCTTGCTTTCTCACTCTCCCTCCTCTCTCTTTCACTCTCTCTCTCCCTTACCTTGCTCTTTCTCACATTCTCTATGTCCATGCTCCCTTGTTTCCTCTCCATTACTCTCTACCCTCCCTAACCCACTCTCTCTCTCCCTCCTTCATCCCTCTTCCTTTCCCTTTATCTCTGTCTTCACTCAGAATGATGCAGCCACCTGCTGTATAGTTTGGTCGCTCTCATCACAGTGACAGCCTGAACCAACTGACAAGATAAAACAAATTCCACAGCAGCAACTAGATATTAATGGAGTGAGCTTTTTGTTTTGGCCGTCCCACACACTCACGAACACCGCAAACAGACACGTGCACACACACAGAGTGAATGGCAACAGCTGGTCTTACTGGGGTCCGACACATAACAAAAAAGCTATTACAGACAAAAAGACGTAACAATACATACATTTTAAAACATTAACATTCCAGACAAATATATATATATACAGTTGAAGTTTACATACACTTAAGTTGGAGTCATTAAAACTCGTTTTTCAACCACTCCACACATTTCTTGTTAACAAACCATATTTTTGGCAAGTCGGTTAGGACATCTACTTTGTGCATGACGAAAGTAATTTTTTCAACAAATGTTTACAGGCAGATTATTTCACTTATAATTCACTGTATCACAATTCCAGTGGTTCAGAAGTTTACATGCACTAAGTTGACTGTGCCTTTGAACAGCTTGGAAAATTCCAGAAAAAGATGTCTTGGCTTTACAAGCTTCTGATAGGCTAATTGACATAATTTGAGTCATTTGGAGGTGTACCTGTGGATGTATTTCAAGGCCTACCTTCAAACTCAGTGTCTCTTTGCTTGACATCATGAGAACATCAAAAGAAATCAGCCAAGACTTCAGAAAACAAAATTGTAGACCTCCACAAGTCTGGTTCATCCTTGGGAGCAATTTCCAAACGCCTGAAGGTACCACGTTCATCTGTACAAACAACAGTACTCAAGTATAAACACCATGGGACCACGCAGCTGTCATACCGCTCAGGAAAGAGATGCGGTCTGTCTCCTAGAGATGAAAAAAGTGCAAATCAATCCCAAAACCACAGCAAAGGACCTTGTGAAGATGCTGGAGTTAACAGGTACAAAAGAGTCTATATCCACTTTAAAACTAGTCCTATATCGACATAACCTGAAAGGCCGCTCAGCAAGGAAGAAGCCACTGCTCCAAAACCGCCATAAAAAAGCCAGACTACGGTTTGCAACTGCACATGGGGACAAAGATGGTACTTTTTGGAGAAATGTCGTCTGGTCTGATGAAACAAAAATAGAACTGTTTGGCCATAATGACCAATGCTATGTTTGGAAAAAGGGGGAGACTTGCAAGCCGAAGAACACCATCCCAACCGTGAAGCACGGGGGTGGCATCATCATGTGTTGGGGGTGCTTTGCTGCAGGAGTGACTGGTGCACTTCACAAAATAGATGGCATCATGAGGTAGGAAAAGTATGTGCATATATTGAAGCAACATCTCAAGACATCAGTCAGGAAGTTAAAGCTTGGTCGCAAATGGGTCTTCCAAATGGACAATGACCCCAAGTATACTTCCAAAGTTGTGGCAAAATGGCTTAAGGACAACAAAGTCAAGGTATTGGAGTGGCCATCACAAAGCCCTGACCTCAATCCTATAGAAATGTGTGGGCAGAACTGTAAAAGCGTGTGCGAACAACGAGGCCTACAAACCTGACTCAGTTACACCAGCTCTGTCAGGAGGAATGGGCCAAAATTCACCCAACGTATTGTCGAAGGCTTGCGGAAGGCTACCCGAAGCGTTTGAACCAAGTTAAACAATTTAAAGGCAATGTTACCAAATACTTTAGACCAAACGGGGAATGTGATGAAAGAAATAAAAGCTGAAATAAATCATTCTCTTTACTATTATTCTAACATTTCACATTCTTAAAATAAAGTGGTGATCCCAACTGACCTAAAACAGGGATTTTTTTACTAGGATTAAATGTCAGGAATCGTGAAAAACTGAGTTTAAATGTATTTGGCTAAGGTGTATGTGAACCTCCGACTTCAACTGTATATATACACTACCGTTCAAAAGTTTGGGGTCAATTAGAAATGTCCTTGTTTTTGAAAGAAAAGCACGTCTACACTGTATTTTGATCAATTTTATGTTATTTTAATGGACAAAAATGTGCTTTTCTTTCAGAAACAAGGACATGCCTAAGTGACCTCAAACTTTTGAACTGTTGTGTATATAAATATATACAGTGCCTTCGGGAAGTATACAGACACCTTCACCAACATTTTGTTATGTTACAGCCTTATTCTAAAATGTATTTAATTTATTTGTATCATCAATCTACACACAATACCCCATTATGCTAAAGTGAAAACAGGTTTTTAGAAATGTTTTCAAATGTATTAAACAGAAATACCTATAATATAAGTATTCAGACCTTTTGCTATGAGACTCGAAATTGAGCTCAGGTACATCCTGTTTCCATTGATCATCCTTGAGATGTTTCTACAACTTGATTTGGGAGTCTACCTGTGGTAAATTCATTTGATTTGACATGATTTGGAAAGGTACACACCTGTCTATATAAGGTTTCAGAGTTCACAGTGCATGTCAGGGCAAATACCAAGTCATGAAGTCGAAGGAATTGTCCGTAGACCCCCGAGACAGGATTGTGTGGGGGCATAGATCTGGGGAATGGTACCAAAACATTTTTGCAGCAAGAACACAGTGGCCTCCAGCATTCTTAAATGGAAGAAGTTTGGAACCAACAAGACTCTTTATGGAGCTGGTCGCCCGGCCAAGCTGAGCAATCAGGGTGAAGGGCCTTGGTCAGGGAGGTGGCCAAGAACCCAACTGTCACTCTGACAGAGCTCTAGAGTTCCTCTGTGGGGATGGGTTAACCTTTCAGAATAACAACCATATATGCAGCACTCCACCAATCAGGCCTTTATGGTAAAGTGGCCAGACGGAAGCCACTCCTCAGTAAAAGGCACATGACAGCCAGCTTGGAGTTTGCCAAAAAGCACCTAAGGACTCAAGAAAGGACTCAAGAAACAAGATTCTCTGGTCTGATGAAACCAAGATTGAACTCTTTGGCCTGAATGCCAAGCGTCCCGTCTGGAGGAAACCTGGCACTATCCCTACGGTTAAGGATGGTGACCACATCATGCTGTGGGGATGTTTTTCAGTAGCAGGGACTGGGAGACTAGTCAGGATTGAGGCAAAGATGAATGGAGCAAAGTACAGAGAAATCATTGATGAAAAGCTGCTCTAGAGCACTCAGGACCTCAGACTGGGGCGAAGGTTCACCTTCCACCGGGACAACAACCCTAAGCACACAGCCAAGTCAACGCAGGTGTGGCTTCGGGACAAATCACTGTATTTCCTTGAGTGGCCCAGCCAGAGCACAGACTTGAACCTAATCGAACATCTCTGAAGAGAGCTGAAAATAGCTGTGCAGTGATGCTCCCCATCCAACCTGACAGAGCTTGAGAGGATCTGTAGAGAAGAATGTGAGAAAGTCCACAAATACAGGTGTGCCAAGCTTGTAGCGTCATACCCAAGAAGACTTGAGGCTGTTATTGCTGCCAAAGGTACATCAACAACGTACTGAGGAAAGGGTCTGAATACTTACGGAAATGTAATATTTCAATTATTTATAGTTAATACACTTGAAACAAATTCTAAAATACTAGGTAAACTCTTTCTCAAATAAATTAAATGACTTTTCCTCATTTAAGGTCATGAACCTAACTTCCAAATGTGGACACACTAATGTGTTGTGGAATGTCTGGGTAGATTTTGTATGTTGTGGGTCATTTTGAGCCAGAGGCTTTCATGTGTATAGATATTAGCACAGGTCCAAAATAACAAGTGTCTTTGATGTATTATGTTTTGACTGGTTCTGGTTGCACTTTTATACTTTTGTGTGGGTGAAAAGGAGCTTTCCCAAGCTTCTCCTTCTCAGTGCGAGAGCAGCAGATCTCTGACACAGACACACAAGAATGAGCTCCAAACAGAAAATGCTTGTTTGTGAGAAAATAAATGTTGAACAAATATTTCTTAAATGTAGAGTTTTTTAAATCAATTGTTATTGTATTTCTTCTTTCTGAAAGGTTGGACAAAACCAAATAGAGTGTTGGCTGTTTTTACTTGGTTCTATGGCTGTGTTGAGTGTGTTTAAACTGTGCGGGTCAATCTGACCCATACCACAATGGACGTAGTTTATTTCAGCAAAGCACAAGGGTTAATCGATATTAAAGTATGATTGTTTGAAGAAATAACAAAGTATCTCCTTATTGGTTAGAATGTCTACGACAAGACAAAAGCAACGCGATCTTTGTCAGAGATTTACAAGCGGAGTAAAAAAATATATTAAAAAATAACTCATGTACCCCTTAACTTTTTCCACATTTTGTTTTGCTACAGCCTGAATTTAAAATGGAATAACTTGAGATTTTATTTGTCACTGGCCTACAAACTATACCCCATAATGTGAAGTTAAATTGTTTTTCGAAAGCTGAAATTTATTGAGTCAATAAGTATTCAACCCCTTTTTACTTTATTTATTTAACTAGGCAAGTCAGTTAAGAACAAATTCTGATTTACAATGACGGCAAGCCTAAATAAGTTCAGGAGTAAAATATGCTTAACAAGTCACATAATAATTTGCATGGACTGTGTGCAACAATAGTCTTTAACATGATTTTTGAATAACTACCTCATCTCTGTACCCTACACATACAATTATGTGTAAGGTCCCTCAGTCGAGCAGTGCATTTCAAATGCAGATTCACCCACAAAGACCAGGGAGGTCCAATGCCTCGCAAAAAAGGGCAACTATTGGTAGATATCTGACATTGAATATCCCTTTGAGCATGGTGAAGTTTAATTCCACTTGATGGTGTTTCAATACATCCAGTCACTACAAAGTTACAGGCATCCATCTTCACTCAATGGCCGGAGAGGATAAAACCATGAGGCAAATGGTGACTTTCAAACAGATATAGAGTTGAATGCTTGTGCTTCTAATTCCAACAGTGGAGTAATATCTAACGAGTAATCTAACAATTTCCCAAAAAGTATCTAATACACACAAATCTAAAGGGGTGAATGAGAATATGTACATATAATTATATGGATGAGCGACGGCCGAGCGGCATAGGCAAGGTGCAGTAGAGGGTATAAAATACAGTATATACATGTGATATGAGTAATGTAAGATGTGTAAACAATATTAAAGTGGCATTATTTAAAGTGACGAGTGATCCATTTATTAAAGTGTCCAGTGATTGGGTCTCAATGTAGGCATCAGCCTCTCTGAGTTAGTGATTGCTGTTTAGCAGTATGATGGCCTTGAGATAGAAGCTGTTTTTCAATCTCTCGGTCCCAGCTTTGATGCACCTGTACTGACCTCGCCTTCTGGATGATTCAATCTGAGATATTGCTGCAATGTCGGAACTAGAGGCACAAGCATTTCGCTACACTCACAATAACATCTGCTAACCATGTGTATGTGACCAATAAAATTTGATTTGATTTACAGTGAATTTGGAAAGTAATCAGACCCCTTGACTTTTTCCACGTTTTGTTACTTTCTAGGCTTATTCTAAAATTGATATTTTTTTTTATTCCTCAATCTACACACAATACTCCATAATGACAAACCAAAATCAGGTTTTGAATTTTTTGCAAATGTATTTAAAACAAATAACAGATATCTTATTTACATAAGTATTCAGACCCTTTGCAATGAGACTTGAAATTGAGCTCAGGTGCATCCTGTTTCCATTGATCATCCTTGAGATGTTTCTACAACTAGATTGGAGTCCAACTGTGGTAAATTCAAGTGATTGGACATAATTTGGAAAGGCACAATTTAATAAATTTTTGAATAATGCTGTAACGTAAGAAAATGTGGAAACAGTCATGGGTTCTGAATACTTTCCGAATGCACTGTAAATATCATACCCCCCAAAAATGCTAACCTCCCCTGTTGTTGTAATGGTGAGAGGTTAGCATGTCTTGGAGTTATATTTGTGCGTCTCATAATTATTGAAGATTAATTCAGCACTATCCATAATTTTGGCGCTCAGTCTATCAATATGGGCTATTTTTGACCCTTTGCAGTGTAGCTTACTGATACACATAATATGATGGGGAAAAAAACAAAGCATGAAAAAAGATTTGCTTGGATAATAGTGTCAGTCAATCAGGCACTTGTGAGTAGGGATTAATATTTTCTCGAAAATCTACCAAGTATCAATAACGTGATTAATTCATATATATCCCGAGAGTCCCGGGAAATACCGCAAAAATCGGAAGTGCCCATTTTTAAGGTGTTTAAAACCAAGATATAGTCACTATGCCTGGGTTCTACCAAAATAAAATTGTCACTGCGTCACATTGCCAGCTTGGCTGCACCACTATGTAAAGTGAAACTGATATTCACAGCAAGTGAAACTGATATTTAGTAATGATAGAGTAACTTTTATCGGCAATTACATTGTTGTGAATTGAGACAGGCTGTTCATAAATTCCGAACATTATCATGTACCTCAATTAATTCAGTGCATTTTAGGAGTATGCCTAGGCTATCTCGACACAGCTCATGCTTAGGAGTGCACCCCGAGCAGGCAATAGACTTGTCAAATCATAAACTTTGTAACAGCAGTCAAACAAAAGTCAAGTGAACAACGTTGCTAAGCTTGCTAGATAACCTCCAACGAATGACAGAATATCTCCTATATGGCAAAATGTAGTTGATTATTATACACATACAGTGGCAAGAAAAACAGTGGTCATAAAATTAGATCTGAGTCACAACAAACAAACACAGTCTGCTTAAACTACTAACAAACAAATTATTGTATTTTTCTTGTCTGTAATGATTACATAATTAAACATTCACAGTGTAGGTTGGAAAAAGTATGCGAACCCCTAGCCTAATGACTTCTCCAAAAGATAATTGGAGTCAGAAGTCAGCTAACCTGGAGTACAATCCTTGAGACGATATTGGAGATGTTGGTTAGAGCTGCCCTGCCCTATAAAAAACGAAACATTTGAGTTTGCTATTCACAAGAAGCTTTTTCTGATGTGAACCATGCCTCAAACAAAACAGATCTCAGAAGACCCAAGATTAAGAATGGTTGACTTGCATAAAGCTGGAAAGGGTTACAAAAGTATCTCTAAAAGCCTTGTTCGTGTTCATCATTCCACAGTAAGACAAATTGTCTGTAAATGGAGAAAGTTCAGCACTGTTGCTCCTCTCTCAAGGAGTGGCTGTCCTGCAAAGATGACTACAAGATCACAGCGCAGAATGCTCAGTGAGGTTAATAAGAATCTTTGAGTGTCTGCTAAAGACTTACAGAAATCTCTGGAACATGCTAACATCGCTGTTGATGAGTCTACGATATGTAAAACACAAAAAAATAGCTTGCTATCATCGATGGAAAAATGAATTCTCAAGTTTATCAAGACATTTTGCAGGAGAACGTAAAGCTATCTGTCCGCCAATTGAAGCTCAACAGAAGTTGGGTGATGCTAAAGGACAACAACCCAAAACACAGAAGTAAATCAACAACAGAATGGCTTCAAAATAAAAAAAAATACGCCTTCTGGAGTGGCCCAGTCAGAGTCCTGACCTCAACCCGATTGAGATGCTGTGTGGCATGACCTCAAGAGAGCGGTTCACACCGGACATCCCAAGAATATTGCTGAACTGAAACAGTTTTGTCAAGAGGAATGGCCCAAAATTCCTCCAAACCGTTGTGCAGGTCTGATCCACAAGGTTATTGTTGCCAAAGTAGGGTCAACCAGTTATTAAAACCAAGGGTTCACATACTTTCCCACCCTGCACTGTGAATGTTTACACGGTGTGTTGAATAAAGACATGAAAACTAATAATTGTTTGTGTGTTATTAGTTTAACCTCTACCGACCCCCCCTCCCGGATCCGGGATCCTCCTCATCAGAAACGCTGACTAGCATAGCCTAGCCTAGCGCCACAGGGAATAACATATAATATAATTTCATGAAATCACAAGTCCAATACAGCAAACGAAAGATAAACATCTTGTGAATCCAGCCAACATGTCCGATTTTTTAAATGTTTTACAGCGAAAACACAACATATATTTATGTTAGCTCACCACAATAGCGCAACACACAACGCCATTTTTTCACCGCAAAGATAGCTTTCACAAAACCCACAAATAGAGATAAAATGAATCACTAACCTTTGAACAACTTCATCAGATGACAGTCTTATGACATCATGTTATACAATACATTTATGTTTTGTTCGAAAATGTGCATATTTATAGCTACAAATCTGGGTTTTACATTGCAGCCATGGTCACAAATAGCACCAAAATGTCCGGAGAAATTTTAGACAGCCACGTAATCTAACAGAAAAACTCATCATAAACTTTGCTGAAAAATACAAGTTGCATATATAATTAAAGATACACTGGTTCTTAATGCAACCACTGTGTTAGATTTTAAAAAATAACTTTAGTACAAAGCACAGCATGCAATAATCTGAGACAGCGCTCAGCCATTCTCCGCCATGTTGGAGTCCAAAGAGTCCACAAAAATACGAAATAACATCATAAATATTCCCTTACCTTTGATGATCTTTCATCAGAATGCAATGCAAGGAGTCCTAGTTCCACAATAAATCGTTGTTTTGTTTTAGAATGTCCATTTCTTCTGTCGAATTAGCAACTTTGGCTAGCATAGTGGAGCTCACGTGTCCATGAAGATTTTACGCATGAACGGAAATTTCAAAAAGTCATAATAATAGTTGAATAAACTGGTCAAACTCAGTTGATAATCCATCTTTAGGATGTTTTTCAGAAATCAATCCAATAACGTCCCAGACGGAGCATTTCTTCGTGTCTACCTAACGCATTGCAGAAAACGATGTGACAAACCCTAGTGCGTAGCCAGGTACTACCAATATGGCTGACCTCACTCCAACGAGTCCCATCCGGTCCCAGAAAAAGCTAGAGACTTCATTCCACGTTCTGCCTGTTGACATCTAGTGGAAGGCGTATGAAGTACATACAGATCCATAAATAAAAGACAATTGAATAGGCAATGCCTTTCACAGAGACCCATTTCAGAATTTTCACTTCCTGTTTGGAAGTTTGCCTGCCAAATGAGTTCTGTTTTACTCACAGATATAATTCAAACAGTTTTAGAAACTTCAGAGTGTTTTCTATCCAATAGTAATAATAATATGCATATCATATGATCTAGGACAGAGTACGAGGCCGTTTAAATTGGGCACGATTTTATCCAGAAGTGAAAAGGGCGCCCCCTATTAAGAAGAAGTTTTAAGCAGACTGTGTTCGTCTATTTCTCTGACTTAGACGAAGATAAGATAAAAATATTGACCAATTTATGAAGAAGTCCAGGTATTTCCAAAGGGTTCACATACTTTTTCTTGCCACTGAAGCAGATCAGCTCTTGAATAACAGGAAGATGGAGAAGACATTGTTTAGATAAAAAAAAAAATATATCCATATCTACTCTCATACCTTTTGTTGATCACACATTCTCTACTGAAGCTCTCATATGTGCAGCAATAGGAGACAGCACAGCAAAGCGGGGGAAATGTTATAGCGGTGTTTTGACATGCACAGGCAAGACATGCTTTGATATTGCATCCTTTGGATTAATTTTAATTTGAGACATGATTTGGGGTTTCAGTGGGATTGGGACTATAGGGCAAAAGCCTAGGCTCTATTTGAATGGCACCACAAACCAGGTGCTAAGCTTTTAGCATGTCAGGTGGAGCGGGTTGTTCCTGGTGGAGAACCAGACACGTTCACCAGGATGGAACAAAGGAGCCTCACTGCGGTGGCAATCCACCTGCTCCTTCTGGCAGCGGATGACGCATTGGAACCTCACGTGGGCAGTGTTCCAAACCTCCTCCTCATGTCAGAACCACTCGTCTACTGCAGAAGCTTCGGTCAGGCTCGGGGTTCATGGGGCCAGGGCCGTCTGGTACCTCAGGACACACTGGAAGGGAGAGCCTGGTGGTGGAGTGATGAAGTGAGTTCTGGGCTTACTCCACCCAGGGAAGGAACCGGGCCCACTCCCCCTGCCGGTCCTGACAGTGACTCCTTAGGAACCGCCCCAACTTCTGGTTGGTCCTCTCCACCTGCCTGTTGGACTGAGGCCGGTACCTGGATGAAAGTCTGACCGTGAGACCCAGCTTCTCCATGAAAGCTTTCCATACTGTATGAATTGTGAATTGGGGACCACGGTCGGAGACGATGTCCCCCGGAAGAACATAGTGCCGGAAGACTTGCTGGAATAATACCTCAGCGACCTGGAGTGTGGTAGAGAGACAAGAGAGAGGGATAAAATGGCAAGATTTTGAGAATCTGTCCACAACAACCAAAACAGTGGTGAAACCATCAGACAGATGAAGATCAGTAACACAATCTATAGACATATGGGCCCCTGAGGCATGGGGAGGGGAAGGAGTTTCCCCCCTGGGTTGTGCCGTAGAGACTTGGTTTGAGCATGCAGGAGTTGACGTCCGGCACCAAGGTGGACTACTAGTAATTAACGGAGAGGTTTTTAGTGCTGTGAGTGATACCTGGGTGTCCAGTGGCAAGGGATGTGTGCTACCATGTCAATAGCCGAGCCCTTACCTCGGTGGGAGCGTAGGTGCAGGTAGCAGGCACGGGTTCCCTCTCCAGAGCCTGGCGTATGTCCACATCTATGTACCAAAGCACAGGGGAAACGATTCGGGTGGGCGTTATAATGGGCGCACTCAGGACTGGAACCTCTCCCGAATCGTGGAGACTGGACAGGGGGATCGGCTTTGATGTTTTTTTAACCTGGGCGGTATGACAGAGTGAAGTTGAATCAGGTAAAGAAAAGGGCCCACCTTGCTTGGTGCAGGTTCAGCCGCCTCGGTGTCCATATGTACTCCAGGTTACGATGGTCGGTGAGGCTGAGAAATGGGTC
This sequence comes from Salvelinus alpinus, assembly GCF_045679555.1. Lineage (NCBI taxonomy): Eukaryota > Metazoa > Chordata > Actinopteri > Salmoniformes > Salmonidae > Salvelinus > Salvelinus alpinus. The sequence continues at coordinate 33,172,376 of NC_092092.1, forward strand.
TGTGGCGCCCTCCAGCCAGTGTTTCCACTCCTCTAATGCCAACTTCACCGCCAGGAGCTCCCGATCACCGATGTCATAGTTCCTTTCTGCAGGAGACGTATTCTTTGAGTAGTATGCACATGACACAATTTGTGGATTACCTTGACGTTGTGACATGACGGCCCCTACACCCACTTCTGAGGTGTCCACCTCCACCACGAAGGGCAGTGCAGGATCTGGGTGTTTCAGCAACGGAAACGGAGGTGAAACACCCCTTCAGTAGGCACAAGGCCACATAGGCAGCAGGATTCCACACCAACTTATGGGGACCACTTTTGAGGAGAGAGGTGAGAGGAGAGGCGATGGAACTGAAGTTCCTAATTAAGCGGCGGTAGAAGTTGGTGAACCCCAAAAACCGTTGTAGTCCCTTTATGGTGGTTGGGACTGGCCATGACCTGACTGCATCTACTTTCCTCTCCTCCATAACCACTCCCTGCGGGCTGATCTGACATCCCAAGAAGGAGACGGTGGCCTGATGGAACTGGCACTTCTCTGCTTTGATGTACAGATGGTTCTCAAGGAGGCATTCCAGGATTACCCGGACGTGGCCGGTGTGCTCCTCCAAGGTGGCCGAGTAGATCAGGATGTTGTCGATATACACGATCACCTGACGCCCAAGCATGTCCCGAAACACCTTGTTCACGAATGCCTGGAATACAGATGGAGCATTGGCTAATCCATAAGGCATTACCAAGTACTCGTAGTGCCCAGACATTGTGCCGATGGCCGTCTTACACTAATTTCCCTGCCGGATATGGGTCAAATCGTAGGCACTCTACAGGTCCAGCTTGGTAAAAAACATTACCCCTGGATGTACACCTCCATAGCCTTGGTTTCAGCCACTGACAGGGGTATATGCGGCTGCGTGGAGGCTCAGAGTCTGTTATCATGTCTGTTAGCAGTCCCAGGGGTGATGTGGAGGGATACAGGTGGCACGGGTCTTGGAGAAAACCAAAGGGTATCCGACATCCATCTGACATCCAGGTGCCCAAGCCGTGATCTCCATCCTTGACCAGGAGATGGTGGGGTTGTGGGGTGCAGGGGTACCACGGTGATGGCGAGTGGTGCTGTGATGTGTTACTGTCTCATATCCCAATGGTCGTTTATCCAGCTAATGAACAGGAAACGTAGAGGATCTACTTATGTTCAGGGAGGAGGCAGGGGCCTGGTCAATTAAATTCACTGTCGCACCGGAGTCCACTAGAGCGGTAGAAACAACACATGAGGGCCAGCCAGCTAGTGAAATCGATACTAAAAAGGGTTTGGTGGAGAGTGAAGATGATAGAATACTCACATCTACCCAAGTAGAAGGATGATCACGGGGCCGACCCTCTGCTCAGTGGCTCCCGGGTTGGGAGGTAGCGGACACCGTTGAAGCTGGTGCCCCTCTAGACCACAATAGGGACAGAGCGCCAGATGTCTCCAAAAGTGTTGGCGTGTGGCCCCTACTTGTGAGTGTCAGTTAGTGTAAACTGTATGTGTGTGTGATGTGGGGCTGCATATACACACACACTCACACACACACACACACACACACACACACACACACACACACACACACACACACACACACACACACACACACACACACACACACACACACACACACACACACACACACACACACACACACACACACACACACACACACTAATGTGGGCACACACACATGCATGCATGTAGGTGGGTACACCCCCCCCCCCAAACACACACACACAAGCACAAACAGAGCCCTCAGCCTTAGTCTGAAGTCCATCCTGAATTCAAAAACATTGTGTTACCATTAGCTCACCTCCAGCTCCCTTCCCTGTGTTGCATGGATGGAGCTGTGAACATGGCATAGAAAATGGAGGCAATATCCCTAAGCCTAGTATGTCTTGCTGTGCCCTGAATGTATTGTACCGTAACTGGGAACAGGGCTCCCGAGTGGCGCAGTGGTCTAAGGCACTGCATCTCAGTGCTAGAGGTGTCACTACAGTCCCTGGTTCGATTCTAGGTTCATTACTAGCCGTGATTGGGAGTCCCATAGGGCGGAGCACAATTAGCCCAGTCTCATTAGGGTTTGGCCAGGGTAGGCCTTCATTGCAAAAAAATAACATATTAATTGACTTGCCTAGTTAAATAAAGGTTAAATAAAAGAAACTGAGAGGTAATCATACCCCGCATAGCAGTGTATATGAAAATATATATTGTTTATTAATGAGAGTAGCATCCACTTCCATCCTACTGAAGGGGTGCTTCAGATATACAGAGCAGAAAGGGAGAGGGGATGGTGTATCGACTGGTGTGTGTGTGTGTGTGTACATGCATGTGCCTTGAGCCCACCCTGTGAGCCAAATGTGATTCCCAATAAGATGCCTCATCTTTAGTCTGCATAACTAACACTCTCTGTATGCCTCTCTGAGTTGAAAGAAGAGGAGGGAGAGAGGGAGAGAGAGAGAGAGAATGAGGGAGGGAGAGAGTGAAGGGAGGGATGAGGGAGGAAGAGAAAAAGGGGTAGGAAAAGTGAGGAATGGCTTAGTCCTGCTCATCAATATACACTATGAGATGGATTCAACCAAGTAGTTTCTCAAAGTCTACAGTACAGTATGTGCACAGAGAGCAGCTTTGACTTATGATGGTATCCATAAATGGTATAACCTAATTGAGAAGACTGAGCTAGCTACCCTAACGTACCTTAGGGATAGGCGACCCGTCAACGGGACAGTTGTAAATCATGCAGTGCCTTGTCACGATCGCAGATTTTAGAGAAATAACAAATGTCGGTACATATAAGTGCCTTATTTCGGCTGAAAGCGTACATTTTTTGTTAATGTAACTGCACTGTCCAATTTACAGTAGCTATTACTGCGAAAAAAATTGAATGCTAATTTGACGGGGAGAGCTCCTAACAACAAAACACTTTTTTCACCGCTGAAGGTGAAATGTGTACTTACATTCTGAAATCTTGCTCTGATTTATCAAACAAAGGGTTCCAGAGATAACATTAAATGTCGTTTTGTTAGATAAAATCATTTTTCATATCCTAAAAAGGTCCATATAGCATGCACGATCAATTTTGTATTTCCACTTGTTCAATTTGTAAAGAAAGGAATCTGTGAAAATCAGAGATTCTAGAACGTAACCAGACTTCACTATATCATTAGGGGTGTAGTATATCCTATAGGACACCAAATATGGTCAGAGAGCGATGCCTTCATGGCACACCGATGACGCAGGCAGTCTTTACTTGAACGACTAACTTTGTCAAATAAGCACCAATCGGGGTAAAACAAAGCTAGCTAGATAGCCAATGAGCTGTGCTTTACGGGAGTATCCGGAAAATGTAGCTACTAACCTTGTATGACAGCATGCCTTTTCCTTTTGGACAAAAGTAAGAATATTCAGAGTTATGAAGTTATGAAAACGGGTTGTTTTGCAAATGTTTAATGTATAATATGGCTACTAATACTGGAAAAGCTAAATCAAAATCCAAGTATACAGATTTGACAATATTCTTGCAAAAAAATGTAATATGAATGCAAATGTCTCCTTCACGATTTGCCCAAATGTACCTGGGTGACTTCACACTAAATGTCATGTAGTTCCCTCATACTTCAAGTTATCTGTCTGAAACTTTGCATATACACTGCTGCCATCTTGAATTACAACCAGAGTGATTGCTACAACTGGGACCTTTCTGTTGCATTTCAAACAGTAAATAATGTTTTTTTCTTTGTATTTTCTTCTTGTCACGATCGTGTGGAAGAGATTCGGACCAAAACGCAGCATGAGGAAAATAAGCCATCTTCTTTTAATTAAATGAACGAAGATGAACATGAAACGAAAACACTATACAAACAAACAAAACAACAAATGATCGTGAAGCTAAATAACGCAAGTGCACAGACAAGAAACAGACGTTAAACAAGACAACTACCCACAAAAGCCTACTGCCTATGGCTACCTTAAATATGGCTCCCAATCAGAGACAAATGAATGACAGCTGTCTCTGATTGAGACCCAATCTAGGCAGCCATAGACATGACTAGACAACCTAACAATACTCTATCCCATACACATACAACACCCATAGACTAACCAAAACACACACAACATACAATGCCCACCCCAACTCACGCCCTGACCAACTAAACATAATCAAAATAACATAAAAATAGGTCAGGAACGTGACATAACCCCCCCCCTCAAGGTGCGTACTCCGAACGCACCACCAAAAGTCTAGGGGAGGGTCTGGGTGGGCATCTGTCCACGGTGGTGGCTCCGGCTCTGGACGCTGTCCCCACACCACCATAGTCACTCCCCGCTTCCGTATCCCCCCCCCAATGACCACCCTCCAACTAAACCCACCTAACTGAAGGGGCAGCATCGGGATAAGGGGCAGCACCGGGATAAGGGGCAACACCGGGATGAGGGACGGCAGCTCCGGGCTGAGGGACGGCAGCTCCGGGCTGAGGGACGGCAGCTCCGGGCTGAGGGACGGCAGCTCAGGGCTGGCTGGCGGATCCTGGCTGGCTGGCTCTGGCTGGTCATGGCTGGCTGACGGCTCTGGCTGGTCATGGCTGGCTGACGGCTCTGGCTGGTCATGGCTGGCTGACGGCTCTGGCTGGTCATGGCTCGCTGACGGCTCTGGCTGGTCATGGCTCGCTGACGGCTCTGGCTGGTCATGGCTCGCTGACGGCTCTGGCTGGTCATGGCTCGCTGACGGCTCTGGCTGGTCATGGCTCGCTGACGGCTCTGGCTGATCCGGTCTGGCGGAAGGCTCTGGCTGATCCGGTCTGGCGGAAGGCTCTGGCTGATCCGGTCTGGCGGAAGGCTCTGGCTGATCCGGTCTGGCGGAAGGCTCTGGCTGATCCGGTCTGGCGGAAGGCTCTGGCTGATCCGGTCTGGCGGAAGGCTCTGGCTGATCCGGTCTGGCGGAAGGCTCTAGCGGCTCCTGTCTGGCGGACGGCTCTAGCGGCTCCTGTCTGGCGGACGGTTCTGTAGGCTCATGGCAGACGGGCGGCTTTGCAGGCTCATGGCAGACGGGCGGCTTTGCAGGCTCATGGCAGACGGACAGTTCAGACGGCGTAGGGCAGACGGGCAGTTCAGGCGCCGCTGGGCAGACGGGCAGTTCAGGCGCCGCTGGGCAGACGGGCAGTTCAGGCGCCGCTGGGCAGACGGGCAGTTCAGGCGCCGCTGGGCAGCCGGGCAGTTCAGGCGCCGCTGGGCAGACGGGCAGTTCAGGCGCCGCTGGGCAGACGGCAGACTCTGGCCGGCTGAGACGCACTGTAGGCCTGGTGCGTGGTACCGGAACTGGAGGTGCCGGGCTAAGGACACGCACCTTCAGGCTAGTGCGGGGAACAACAACAGGGCACACTGGACTCTCGTGGCGCACTCTAGGCCTGGTGCGTGGTACCGGAACTGGAGGTACCGGGCTGAGGGCACGCACCTCAGGGCGAGTGCGGGGAGAAGGAACAGTGCGTACAGGGCTCTGGAGACGCACAGGAGGCTTGGTGCGTGGTGCCAGAACTGGAGGCACTGGGCTGGAGACACGCACCATAGGGAGAGTGCGTGGAGGAGGAACAGGGCTCTGGAGATGCACTGGAAGCCTGGTGCGTGGTGTAGGCACTGGTGGTACTGAGCTGGGGTGGGAAGGTGGCGCCGGATATACCGGACCGTGAAGGAGGACACGTGCTCTTGAGCACCGAGCCTCCCCAACCTTACCAGGTTGAATGGTCCCCGTAGCCCTGCCAGTGCGGCGAGGTGGAATAGCCCGCACTGGGCTATGCAGGCGAACCGGGGACACCACCTGTAAGGCTGGTACCATGTACGCCGGCCCGAGGAGACGTACTGGAGACCAGATACGTTGGGCCGGCTTCATGGCACTCGGCTCGATGCCCAACCTAGCCCTCCCAGTGCGGCAAGGTGGAATAGCCCGCACTGGGCTAAGCACGCGTACTGGGGACACCGTGCGCTTTACCGCATAACACGGTGTCTGACCAGTACGACGCTCTCTCACTCCACGGCAAGCCCGGGGAGTTGGCTCAGGTATCCAACCCGACTTCGCCACACTCCCCTTTAGCCCCCCCCCCCCCCCAAGAAATTTTTGGGTGTTACTCACGGGCTTTTCAGGCTTCCGTGCAAGACGCGTCCCCTCATAACTCCGGTTCTTCACTCCGGTAGCCTCTGCTCTCCTCAGTGCCTCCAGCTGTTCCCATGGGAGGCGATCCCTTCCAGCCAGGATCTCCTCCCATGTGTAGCAACCTTTACCGTCCAAAACATCCTCCCATGTCCATGAGTCCTGTTTACTTTGCCGCTGTTGTTGGTTCCGCTCACGCTGCTTGATCCTGTTGTGGTGGGTAGTTCTGTCACGATCGTGTTGAAGAGATTCGGACCAAAACGCAGCATGAGGAAAATAAGCCATCTTCTTTTAATTAAATGAACGAAGATGAACATGAAACGAAAACACTATACAAACAAACAAAACAACAAATGATCGTGAAGCTAAATAACGCAAGTGCACAGACAAGCAACAGACGTTAAACAAGACAACTACCCACAAAAGCCTACTGCCTATGGCTACCTTAAATATGGCTCCCAATCAGAGACAAATGAATGACAGCTGTCTCTGATTGAGACCCAATCTAGGCAGCCATAGACATGACTAGACAACCTAACAATACTCTATCCCATACACATACAACACCCATAGACTAACCAAAACACACACAACATACAATGCCCACCCCAACTCACGCCCTGACCAACTAAACATAATCAAAATAACATAAAAATAGGTCAGGAACGTGACACTTCTACCAGAACTATTGTGTTATATTCTCCTACATTCAAATCACATTTACACAAACATAAAAGTGTTTCCTTTCAAATGGTACCAAGAATATGCATATCCTTGCTACAGGCAGTTAGATTTGGGTATGTCATTTTAGGTGAAAATTGAAATAAAGGGGGCTATCCCTAAGAAGTTTTAATTGGTCATATTTGCTTATTCACAGGGGGTAATAATCAGACTGCTGAACTATTGAACTGACTCTTCACACCTTAGCACACACACACCTGATTCTTATTTACTGTTGCTAATACTGCACAATTTAAACACTTGCCCCCCAATCAAATGTGTCACATGCGCCGAATACCGTGAAATGCTTACTTACAAGCCCTTAATAAATCTTCTTGAGGATAGGGTGCAGAGTTTTCACTTTGGGAAAAATAGCGTGCGCAATTTCAACTTCGTGCTACTTATCCCCAGAATATAAGATATGCATATTATTAGTAGATTTGGATAGAAAACACTCTGACGTTTCTAAAACTGTTTGAATCATATCTGTAAGTATAACAGAACTTATATAGCAGTCAAAACCCTGAGGACTAACTTTTTTATTGTTAAGTTCCTGTATGTTCAATGAGTGTTCATGGGCACACCAGAATTCTAATTACTATCCACGCAGTTTCTACTGCTTCCACTGGATGTCGCCATTGTATGGAAAAAGGTTAAGGTTTTTCCTTAGTGAACTGAGAAAGATATTGACCCGGAAGTGGAGTGAAGTCGTTTGTTTATGTTTGAGAGTTGAGCAAGACTTGAAAAGTACCGTGAGTTTGTTGATATCCTGTATTGAAAACAGATTGACCCGTCTTCAATTTGATCGATTATTAACGTTTACAAATACCTTAAGTTGTATTACAAAAGTACTTTGAAATGTTTTGGCAAAGTTTAGAGGTAATTTTTTAGATATTTTGTCGTGATTTTGCGCAAATTGAACGCTATTTTTCCTGGTACAACGGCGCCAAATAAATGGACAATTTGGATATATATGGACGGAATTAATCGAACTAAAGGACCATTTGTGATGTTTATGGGACATATTGGAGTGCCAACAAAAGAATCTCGTCAAAGGTAATGCATGTTTTATATTTTATTTCTGCGTTTTGAGTAGCGCCGGCATGGTTGAAATTGTCAAAAAAGAGAGTGTAGCCTCTGTACTATCATCAGATAATAGCATCTTATGCTTTCGCCGAAAAGCCTTTTTGCAATCTGACATGTTGGCTGGATTCACAACGAGTGTAGCTTTAATTTGGTATCTTATAAGTGTAATTTAATAAAGTTTGATTTTATAGATTTTTTTTTGAATCTGCCGCTCTACATTTTAACAGGCTGTTGGGACGCTAGCGTCCCGCGATCCCAGAGAGGTTAACCAACAATGCTGTTAATTCTTATCAATATGGGGGCGCTGTTTCCACTTTGTAAAAAATCGTGCCCAAATTAAACTGCCTCGTACTCTATTCTAGATTGTACAATATGCATATTATTATTACTATTGGATAGAAAACACTCTCAAGTTTCTAAAACGGTTTGAATTATATCTGTGAGTAAAACTGCATACACCTTCCACTAGATGTCAACAGGCAGTGGAAGGTGGAATGGGGTGTCTAGCTTGATCTGAGGCCGAACAAGAGCTCTTGGAATGACGTGACCAGAATTTCCTTTCTCTACCTAGGCGCGGGAAGTACCTCCATGTTGTCTTATGATAAGCGTTCGGTATACACGGCTAATATCTCCGGCTTTGTTTTTATTTGATACATATTAGAAAAACATCATAAAGTAGGTTTTTTCAACTGAGTTTCATCAGTTTATTCAAAGTTTAATGGGACTTTGAGTTTTCCGTTCTCTGCGTCGAGAGAAATTGGGAACGTCATCAGCATTGGCTAGCCTTGTGGAGCGAATTCGACAGGAGAGAAGGACATTCTAAAACCAAACAATGATTTATTCTGGACAAAGGACTCCTTGTACAAGATTCTGATGGAAGCTCAGCAAAAGTAAGAACAATTTATGATGTTATTTCGTATTTCTGTGGAAAATGTTATTTCTATTATCTGCCGTTTTTGGCGGGCGCTGTCTCGCTATAACGTAAGCTGTTTGTTATCGTAAAGTTATTTTAAAAAATCTAACACGGTGGTTGCATTAAGAACCAGTGTATCTTTCATTTGCTATCCAACATGTATTTTTTAGTAAAGTTTATGATGAGTTCTTTGGTCAGATTAGGTGAGTGTCCAAAATATCTCCTGACATTCTGGGGAATCGATGCTACATTTTGCTGCTAATAAATGCATTTGTGTGTTTGGCTATTGTGGTAAGCTAATATAATGCTATATTGTGTTTTCGCTGTAAAATCGGAAATATTGTCTGGATTCACAAGATGTTTATCTTTCATTTGCTGTACACCATGTATTTTTCATAAATGTTTTATGATGAATATTTAGGTATTTCACGTTGCTCTCTGTAATTATTCTGTCTGCTTTGGTGATATTTTTGATGGTAGCTGCAATGTAAAACTATGATTTATACCTCAAATATGCACATTTTCGAACAAAACATAAATTTATTGTATAACATGTTATAAGACTGTCATCTGATGAAGTTGTTTCTTGGTTAGTGACTAATTATATCTCTATTTGGTCGGTTTTGTGATAGCTACCTATGCGGTAGAAAAATGGTGAAAATATGCGGTTGAGTCTTTTGCTATTGTGGTTAGCTAACAGCTAATTTCGCTGTAAAACATTTTAAAAATCGGAAATGATGGCTGGATTCACAAGATGTTTATCTTTCATTTGCTGTATTGGACTTGTGATTTCATGAAAATTATATTATATGATATCCCTGTCGCGTTAGGCTAGGCTATGCTAGTCAGCTTTTTTGATGAGGATGCTCCCGGATCCGGGATGGGTAGCAATGAAAGGTTAAGAAAATATTTACCAAATAGACTAAAGTATAAAAAAAAGTCACACAATAAAATGACATAACAATACCGAGTCTATATACAAGGGGTACCGGTACCGAGTCAATGTGTGATGGTACAGGTGACTAACCTAGGTAGTTTGTAAATGTAGGTTGGGGTAAAGTGACTCTGCATAGATAATAAACAGCGAGTAGTAGCAGTGTAAATACAAAGGGGGGGGGGGGGGGGGGCATTATGTTAATATCATCTTCTTCAGGCTAGGGTCCTTTTTTCTCAATTTCCGCCTGACTGACGTGCCCAAAGTAAACTGAAGCCAGGATATGCATATTATTGGTACCATTGGAAAGAAAAAACTTTGAAGTTTGGAGAAATGTTAAAATAGTGTAGGAGACTATAACACAATAGATATGTTAGGAGAAAATCCAAAGAAAGACTAACCAGAATTTTTTTTGTTGAGAGCCCATGCTCTTACAATGGAAAGTATTGGTAAAAAATTTAAATCTAGCTCCCAGTATGCAATTCCTATGGCTTCCACAGGGTGTCAGCACTCTATGTTCAAGGTTTCAGCCTTGTTTCTTCCAAAACGAGTAAGAATAATGAGTTTTAGTACTGGAACACACCATTGGAAATTCGTGTATGCGCACTCAATGAAGACACGACGTACCTACTAATATTGGTTTCCTATTGAACATATTTCTTTCCGTATGAAATATTATAGTTTGATTACATTTTAGGGTATCTGAGAAGTCAATAGAAACATATTTTGACTTGTTTTAACAAAGTTAAGTGGTATATTTTTGGATTCCTTTCTCTGCATGTTGAACGAGTGGATTACTCAAATCGATGGCGCCAACTAAACTGACATTTTGGGATAAAAAGAAGGATTTTATCTAACAAAACGACACTACATGTTATAGCTGGGACCCTTTGGATGACAAATCAGAGGAGGTTTTTCAAAAAGTAAGTGAATATTTAATCGCTATTTGTGAGTTTATGAAAAATATTTTGATGTGGGGCGCCGTCCTCAAACAATCGCATAGCATGCTTTCGCTGTAATGGCTACTGTAAATCGGACAGTGCTGTTAGATTAACAAGAATTTAAGCTTTCAACCGATATAAGACACTTGTATGTACATACATGTTTAATATCCATAATTTTGATGAGTATTTATTTGAATTGCGCGCCCTCCATTTTCACCGGAAGTTGTCCCACGAGCGGGATGCCTAGCCCTAGTCTAGGTGACCATTTGGTTGGGGACAGAAGCACCAGATCATCAGCAAACAATAGACAGTTGACTTAAGATTCTAGTAGGGTGCAGCAGACTGTTCTAGTGCCCTCGTCAATTTCTTGATATATATGTTGAAGACAGTGGCCCAGAGGAAAGAAATGTGTGTGTATCTTTTGCCAAATTTGTGTACATGGATTTTAGAATCCTCCCTTCCCCGATAGAGTATATGTGTAAATATTGTATTATAAATTATGCCTTGCTTTATTGTAAAGAGTTGCAAAGAAAAATCCACATCTTAGACTGGCCAATAAAAAGTAAAGATTCTACTGCACCTCTCGGATGGCGCAGTGGTCTAAGGCACTGCATCGCAGTGCTAGCTGTGCCACCAGAGATTCTGAATTCGAGGCCAGGCTCTGTCGCAGCTGGCCACGACCGGGAGGTCCATGGGGCGACGCACAATTGGCCCAGCGTCGTCCGGGTTAGGGAGGGTTTGGCCGGTAGGGATATCCTTGTCTCACTGCGCACTAGCGACTCCTGTGGCGGGCTGGGCGCAGTGCACGCTGACCAGGTCGCCAGGTGTACGGTGTTTCCTCTGACATATTGGTGTGCCTGGCTTCTGGGTTGGATGTGTGTTGTATCAAGAAGCAGTGCAGCTAGGTTGGGTTGTGTTTCGGAGGAAGCATGGCTCTCTCCCGAGTCCGTATGGGAGTTGCAGCGATGAGACAAGACTAACTACTACCAATTGGATACCATGAAATTGGGGAGAAAAAAGGGCTAAAAAAAACATGGGCAAAAGAACACAGACACTGGACAGTGAAACTCTGCCTAGAAGGCCAGCATCCTGGAGTTGCCTCTTCACTGTTGACATTGAGTGTTTTGCTGGTACTATTTAACAAAGCTGCCAGTTGAGGACTTGTGAAGGGTCCGTTTCTCGAACTAGACACTCTAATGTACTTGTTCTCTTGCTCAGTTGTGCACCAGGGCCTCCCACTCCTCTTTCTGTTCTGATTAGAGCCAGTTTGCACTGTTCTGTGAAGGGAGTAGTACACAGCGTTGTACGATATCTTCAGTTTCTTGGCAATTTCTCGCATGGAATAGCCTTCATTTCTCAGAACAAGAATAGACTGACGAATTTCAGAAGAAAGTTCTTTGTTTCTAGCCATTTTGTGTCTGTAATCGAACCCACAAATGCTGATGCTCCAGATACTCAACTAGAGAAGGCCAGTTTTATTGCTTCTAAAGGCCAGTTTTATTGCTTCTTTAATTACGATCTAAAGCAGCAGGTTTATGTAGGCTAACAATGCTATTCTTTATATGCTATACCTTTATCTGCTGTAATGTTATTTTCTAGGAAATGCATCAGGGAATATAGCTGTTTCTAGGAATTCATCTGAAGGTGCTATACTGTGTGTTGTTGGTATGTTGTGTGCTTGGAACACATGATTATACATTTAGAGAGGGCATCTCTAGTGTAGTGTGCTCCCTATAAATCAAAGAGAAATGGCAAGAGGGTGAGAGGGAGAGATAGAGATCCCACTGTCATAACACCAGGCCAGGCCCTGGAATATCTAAAAAGATTGGGAAGAGTTCAGCAGTGCATCAGCCCATTTAGATGGGTGACAGCGTGGGGGACGATTTAATAACACTCTACAGATGCACAAAAAGGGATGCTTTTAACGGCCTGAAGATATGAATCCTCTACTCTAGCTGTATACAAGACTCGCTGGGGCTGAACCGTTCATTTAAAAATTCATTTCTGTGTGCTTGCAGCGGCAGGCAGAGTGGTGTGGAGCCCGTATTAAGATGTCTCCAGTCTCTTAGCTCTCCCGGATATGGCTTGTCGCCCGTCCTGATGCGGCTTGGCTCGCTGTATGGGTCATATTCATCTTTGAGTGCTCATCTGGCTAAACAGCAGAAGCAGAGGAATGAGGCTCCATGCTGTTCTCAATGCCAGTTAGGATAGGAGTGCCTGGATAAAATACATGGCAGTGTTATCCTTCTAGCTCAACCCAGCACTATGATAAAAAGAGTATTGCATGTATATCAGACAGCTGGCTACAGTATGTATACAAGAGGACAGTTATTTAAAGTACCCACACCTATATGAAGTATGACATAGTGCTAGTTGGCAGTCACTCTGTGGGTAATGACAACAGTGTCTTGGTGGTATAGTAGTCTGTAGACCAACGGTGTCAAACTCATTCCAAGAGGGCCGAGTGTCTGCAGGTTTTTGTTTTTTCCTTTCAATTAAGTCCTGACAACCAGGTAAGGGGAGTTCCTTACTAATTAGTGACCTTAATTCATCAATCAAGGACAAGGGAAGAGCGAAAACCTGTGGAGTTTGACACGTGCTGTAGACTTTGGTTATTTTAGCATTAAGGCTTTGAAATGCCAAAAGCATGTTAGCAAATTAGAACATGGAAAACATTAGGTAGCAACACATTTACAAACTACCACAAACTGTTACTTTCACTTACAGTTCTTGGCTGTACTCTTGTGGTGAGCTATGGGCTGTGGTGTTATGGCTATGAAATGTTTAAGGCCTGGTAAGTCACTTTAAACATGGACAACTTTTAAATCCTCCTCCTCTACAGGAGGGAGGGGGGACCTCAGTAGCTGTGGACACTCTAACAAGGTAATTATGGGTGCCATTTGTGGTGTGTGTAATTACCTCCCTGTCAAAACCCCTCTTTTTTCCTACCCCGTTTTCTCTTTTATTATTATTTCATTTCCCTCCACGTGAGGCTGATATGGCCTTATAAAAGATTAAGGGCAAAATAATTCCCCGGTCTACTGACTTTGCAAATTGGTCGTGTCAGAGAGTGCTCAGGGACTGCAGACTCAGCATGGACAGAGAGGGATGGCGCACGGCAACCCAGCCAGGCCAATTATGAACGCCCTTTGCCTCGCCCCAAATCACACAAACGGGTGTGATAGACTCATTTAAACATACCTTACATTGGCTCAGGTGACTCCAGGTCTTTGGAAGATTAAGTAAAAGTATGACTAATGAAGAAAGCTATTTTTTCCTTAGCTTTCATTGTATAAAGGTTCGTTTTTATTTTTCATGGCGTTTAATATGGTGCTGTCAGGTTTTCTGAGTGAGTAGGGAAATTATGGTGGAGGCGGACAGCGAGCGGCTGGCTCAGTAGCATATTTGTCTGTCAGCTTTAAGAAAAGCTCACAGGACGTCATTTAATATCCCCTGGCATTCCTTATAATGCTGTCTGTGACATCTGCACTGTAGTTACAGTGCCTTCGGAAAGAATTCAGATCCCTTGACTTTTCCACATTTTGTTACGTTACAGCCTTATTCTAAAACGGATTAAATTAACAAAATTCCTCAGCAATCTAGACACAACCCCATAATGACAAAGCGAAAACAGGAGTTTAGAGATGTTTGCAATTTTTTAAATAAATACCTTATTTACATAAATATTCAGACCCTTTGCTATGGGACTTGAAATTGGGCTCAGGGGCATTCTGTTTCCATTGATTATCCTTGAGATGTTCTACAACTTGATTGGAGAACCACCAGTGCTAACTTAAGGCTAGGCGTCCTGCTAGCGGGACAACTTCCGGTTTAACTGGAGGGCGCGCAATTCAAATAAATGATGGATATTAAACATTTTGAAACATACAAGTGTCCTATATCGGTTAAAAGCTTAAAACCTCTTATGGAACACTTAAGCGCGAATCCCGCTCGAATCCCGTTTGCGGGATTGATTTGACAACATCCAGTGAAATTGTAGCACGCCAAATTCAAACTAGAGAAATATCAATATTCAACCTTCACAAAAGATTAAGTAATACATCAAAATAAAGCTTAACTTCTTGTTAATCCAGGCGCTGTGTCAGATTTCAAAAAGTCTTTACGGCGAAAGCAAACCATGCGATTATCTGAGGACAGCGCCCCGCATACAAACACATGAAAAACATATTTCAACCAGGCAGGTGCGACACAAAAGTCAGAAATAGCCATATAATAAATGCCTTACCTTTGAAGATCTTCTTCTTTTTGCAATCTCAAATGTCTCAGTGACACAATGAATGGTCGTTTTGTTCGATAAATTCTTTCTTTATATCCCGAAATTGTCCATTTATTTGGCGCGTTTGATTCAGAAATCACCTGTTCCAACATGACTACAAAGTATCTAATAAGTTACCTGTAAACTTGGTCCAAACATTTCAAACAACGTTCCTAATCCAACCTTAGGTATCCTAAAATGTAAATAAACGATACAATTTAAGACGGAATAAACTGTTTCTAATACCGGATAAAAACAATGTGAAGCGTTCTCCAGTTCACGCGCAACAAAAGACTAAAGCCCTTCAGAGTGACACCTACAAAGAACAGCCCTACTTCTTCATTCCTCAAAAGAAAAAGTTCGAACAATTTCTAAAGACTGTTGACATCTAGTGGAGGCCATAGGAACTGCAATCTGGGCCATATTAAATCAGGTCTCCCATAGAAACCAATTGGAAAACACAGTGACCTCAAAAAATGTTTTCCCTGGATGGAATGTGCTCGGGGTTTCGCCTGCCAAATCAGTTCTGTTATTCTCACAAACATTATCCTGACAGTTTTAGAAACTTCAGAGTGTGTTCTATTCAAATTATATGCATATACTAGCTTCTAGGCCTGACTAGCAGGCAGTTTACTTTGGGCACGCTTTTCATCCGGACGTGAAAATACTGCCCCATATCTCAGAGGTTTTAAATTCTTGTTAATCTAACTGCACTGTCCGATTTACAATAGGCTTTACAGCAAAAGCATGCCATGCAATTGTTTGAGGACGGCGCTCCACATCAACATATTTTCCCAGCGGCACAGGTTTCATGAATTCACAAATAGCGATTAAATATTTAATAGAGAAATGGAGAAAATTTTTATAATATTCCTGTGGAAATTAATACTATAGAATAACTATAGTAATTTTAAAGGAATACTATAACATCTTCTTATAGTGATACTATAGCAATACATAATACTACTATATACTATACACTACTATACAAAGATATACTAATGGTACAGTTGAAGTTGGAAGATTACATACACTTAGGTTAGAGTCATTAAAACTCGTTTTTCAACCACTCCACAAATTTCTTGTTAACAAACTATAGTTTTGGCAAGTCGGTTAGGACATCTACTTTCTGCAAGACACAAGTCATTTTTCCAACAATTTTTTTCAGACAGATTATTTCACTCATAACTCACAGTATCACAAGTTCAGTGGGTAAGACATTTACATATACTAAGTTGACTGTGCCTTTAAACAGCTTGGAAAATTCCAGAAAATTATGTCATGGCTTTAGAAGCTTCTGATAGGCTAATTGACATCATTTGAGTCAATTGGAGGTGTACCTGTGGATGTATTTCAAGGCCTACCTTCAAACTCAGTGGATCTTTGCTTGACATCATGGGAAAAACAAAAGAAATAAGCCAAGACCTCAGATATTTGTTGTTGTTGACCTCCACAAGTCTCGTCCATCCTTGGGAGCAATTTCCAAATGCCTGAAGGTACCACATTCATCTGTACAAACAATAGTATGCAAGTATGTTATGTTTGAAAAGTTGAGTGAGTGAGTAATGAAATAGTTGCATATCCCAGAGCCAGTGTATTGCTGTGGGCCGGGTATGAGAGGGCTTTCAATGTTGTTCAGATGATGGATATACTTTTATAATGAATTACACGTCTTATTTATTTATTGTCCTATCATGGGGAACTACATTTTTAAAATAAATTATATCTAATTATTTATTATCCTATTTTAATGGTACGGTCCATGGCCCTATACCCTAGACACCCACATGAATAGCCCAGATACTAAGGAGAAGTCCCTAACTGTTTTATGTGCATGCTGTATGCGGTCTGTATGCAGCCAAAATGAGGTCAGGGACCAAGAGCAGCACTGCCCCCTCAAGATTCTGAGCCTGCTTGGCAGGGTTGGTCCTGCAAAGCCAAAGCCCCCTAAAGGGAGAGCATAATAAACAAGGAAATTCTCAAAGCTGCTAATGAGAACCTTGATGACCTTGTACCTAGCCGGTGGGGTGCCCCCACCCAGGCAGTGGCAGTGCTGGCAACACTAGCTGCAGTAACCCATGGGGAGGGGGTCACACTCAGACATTCAGAGAGGGGGTATATTATTGTGGCCCTGGTGGCACGAAACCAATCGGACTGCATGGAGAGGCTTGGGAACATGGTCAAAATGGATGACCGTATTGTGGGTGTTTCAGGAAGAAGGTGTACATTTGACCTCCATCATCTAGGATGTGACAATGGTAAATAAATCTCTACATTTATGCTCATTTTTTGCGCGGTCTTGCAGGCCTTCTCATGCAGCTGCAACTGCAAGTACATTTGTAAATCATGACCCATCTTGAGTTGGGCTCTGGGATGGTGCAATTGTTGAGAGGGTGAGCTTATGGTTGTGTGGGGGTAAGGGCTGAATGTGTGTGGGTGTATGTGTGTATCCCACAACTGTTGCGAAGGAAGAAGTAAAAGATGTTAGGGACTATAGAGGATGATTCACAGCAATATGTAATAAAAATCGAGGTGAGGGCAATGGAAATGCATTTGGCAATGGATCTGCTTCGGTTCGGTGGATGGTGCTGTGTGCACTTTTCGAAGGATGGATCCCAGTCGGTCCGGGGCTGTGCGATGCGGGGGGTCGGGGGTGGTCTGCCGGGCATTGGGATGACAACCCAACTCGAGATGGGGGCTTTTGGCGGGTGGAATAGTGGGGACCAATTGGAGGTTTGCTTAGTGGAGATGCAAATGTCATGGTACAACTATATAGACACTCAATCATTATGTTACTTTTTAATAGGACGTTTACAAACATATATTTTGATAAAAATAATTGAAAGGTGTGTCTCATTATGGTAAGTGGTGAAATAAGTATAGCCAGTTACAATTGTAATGGCTTAGCAGATAATAAGAAAAGACGATCAGTATTTACCTGGCTAAAAGAGAAGGATTATAATATCTACTGTTTACAGGAAACCCATTCAACAGTTTTAGATGAAGTTTTGTGGAAAAAGAACTGGGGGGGCGAAATATATTTCTCCCATGGGCAAAGAAATTCAAAAGGGGTGATGGTTTTAATTAATAATAACTTTGATCCAAATGTGCAACTTGTCCAAACAGATCCTCAAGGTAGATGGATTATTTTAAATATGTTATTGGACAATAAACATATATGGCTTATTAACCTATACGGTCCGAATAATGATGATCCAAGCTTCCTTGACAATATATATAAGAATGTATCAACTCTACAAGCAACACTAGACTCTATTATTATAGTGGGAGATTTTAATACGGTCTTAAATACCTCTATGGACCGGAAAGGAAATCACACTACAAACTATCACCCTCAGGCACTTAAGGAAATCAGGAATGTCATGGATATATTGGAATTAGTGGATATATGGAGACTTAAATACCCTGACCTAGTGAGATATACATGGTGGAGGCTTAATCAAGCTAGTCGCCTTGACTACTTTCTTATATCATTCTCTCTGGCACCAAAAGTTAAAAAGTGTTTGATAGGGGACAGAATGCGGTCGGACCATCACATAATTGGCATATATATTACTCTTACAGAATTTCCACGTGGGCGAGGATATTGGAAATTTAATCAAAGCCTACTAGATGATAAATTGTTTAGAACTAGGACAGAAGAATTTATAACTGACTTTTTTAGACATAACATAGGTACAGCAGATCCCCATATTGTATGGGACACTTTTAAGTGTGCCTTTAGAGGCCATGCAATTCAGTACTCATCTATAAAACAAAAGCAATTTCGATCAAAAGAGTCCATATTAACAAAGGAAATTGAAGGACTAACAGTACAGTTAGATAACAATAAAAACGGTACCATAGAGGCACAGAATAAGTTAGAGGAAAAACAAAAAGAAATGGAGGAACTTATTCAAGAAAGATCCAGTGTAATATATTACAAAAATAAAGCTAACTGGATGGAATATGGGGAAAAATGCACCAAATTCTTTTTCAATCTTCAATATAGAAATGCTACCAAAAAAAACGTATTAAAACTTGTTACAAATGATGGAGTCACGCATGATTCACCAAATGATATTTTGAAAGAGGAAGTAAAGTACTTTAAGAATATATTTTCATTTCAGGCTCCTCCATCTCCACTAACTGAAACTAATTGTATGGATTTTTTCCCTAATAATAATGTAAAATTAACATCTGTACAGAAAGACTCATGTGAAGGCCTAATTACAGAGGAGGAACTACTTGATGCAATTGGGGCCTTTAAGGATGGGAAAACTCCAGGACTGGATGGCATACCAGTGGAAGTATACAAACATTTTTTTTATATACTCAAAGGACCACTATTAGCTTGTTTTAACCACTCCTATATAAATGATAGATTATCAGACACGCAACAAGAAGGTGTGATATCATTATTACTGAAACAGGACCCAAGTGGTATATATAAAGATCCAGTCCATTTAAAAAATTGGAGACCTCTTACACTTCAGTGTTGTGATGCAAAAATCCTAGCAAAATGCTTGGCGCATAGAATAAAAAAAGTTTTGTCAGATATTATTCATCCTAATCAGACAGGTTTTTTACATGGACGATACATTGGAGATAATATAAGGGAAGTACTGGAAACAATAGAACACTATGAAATATCGGGGACACCAGGCCTGGTTTTCATAGCTGATTTTGAAAAGGCTTTTGATAAAGTACGACTGGAGTTTATATATAAATGCCTAGAATATTTCAATTTTGGGGAATCTCTTATAAAATGGGTAAAAATTATGTATAGTAACCCTAGGTGTAAAATAGTAAATAATGGCTACATCTCAGAAAGTTTTAAACTATCTAGAGGAGTAAAACAAGGTTGTCCACTATCGGCATATCTATTTATTATTGCCATCGAAATGTTAGCTGTTAAAATTAGATCAAACATTAATATTAAGGGATTAGAAATCCAGGGCCTAAAAACTAAGGTGTCATTGTACGCTGATGATTCATGTTTTCTTTTAAAACCACAACTAGAATCTCTCCACGGCCTCTTAGAGGATCTAGATACATTTGCTATCCTCTCTGGATTAAAACCAAATTATGATAAATGTACCATATTACGTATTGGATCACTAAAAAATACACATTTTACATTGCCATGTAGTTTACCAATTAAATGGTCTGACGGTGATGTGGACATACTCGGTATACAAATCCCAAAAGAAAGAAATGATCTCACTCCAATAAATTTTTATAGAAAGTTAGCAAAAATAGATAAGATCTTGCTACCATGGAAAGGAAAATACCTGTCTATTTGTGGGAAAATCACCCTGATTAACTCTTTAATCATATCACAGTTTACCTATTTGCTTATGGTTTTGCCTACACCTAGTGACCTGCTTTTTAAATTATATGAACAAAAAATATTCAATTTTATTTGGAACGGCAAGCCAGATAAAATTAAAAGGGCCTATTTATATAACGAATATGAATTCGGAGGGCAGAAATTATTAAATATTAAAGCATTAGACCTCTCACTAAAGGCATCAGTCATACACAAGTTATACTTAAATCCAAACTGGTTCTCTAGTAGATTGGTACGAATGTCTCATCCTATGTTCAAGAAGGGCCTTTTTCCCTTTATTCAGATTACACCTGCTCACTTTCGGTTGCTTGAAAAGGAAATAATCTCCAAAATATCTTTATTTTTTAAACAAGCCTTAGAAAGTTGCTTGCAATTTCAGTTTAATCCACCTGAAAGGACGGAACAAATAGTACAACAAATCTTGTGGTTAAATTCAAATATAGTAATTGATAAAAAAACTGTATTTATCGAAGAAATGTTTAAAAAAGGTATAATTTTTGTGAATGATATCATAAATAGGACTGGTGGAGTAATGTCACACATGCAGCTAACACAGACATATGGAAATGTCTGCTCTACCCAAAATTACAACCAATTAATTGCAGCATTACCACAAAAATGGAAGAGGCAGGTGGAAGGGGATAAAAGTAAGGAACTTGTATGTCGGCCTTATATTAAAGAACATAAATGGTTAAAGAAAAGTGTGATAAATAAAAACATATACCAATTTCATTTAAGGACCAAAAAACTTACAGCTGTGCCATATAAATTGCAAAATAGTTGGGAAGAGATTTTCGATGTACCCATTCCATGGCACATGGTTTATGAATTGATACGCAAAACAACGGCGGATTCAAAACTTCGAATTTTTCAATTTAAATTATTCTACAAAATTCTTGCAACTAATAGAATGTTATATATATGGGGGATACAATCTTCTCAGCTCTGTAGATTCTGCTGTGAGGAGGCAGAGTCATTAGACCATTTATTTTGGTATTGTCCGCATGTAGCTCGTTTTTGGTCACAGGTCCAGGAATGGTTGAAGAATTGCAACATTTGCGTAGAACTAACGCTACAGATAGCAATACTGGGGGATTTGAAAAGCCATAGTCAATCAATCAATAATATAATAATTATTTTAGCAAAAATGTTTATTTTTAATTTACAATCCGTGGAAGCTATGAGAATAGGAAGATTCAAATCTTTTGTGAAGCATCACAGCACAGCTGAAAAATATATGGCAAATAAAAATCCGAAATGGATGATGTTGGAAGATAGATGGGAAAGGTTGAGTGGAGCTGAAGGGTGGGACTAATAACAAGATAAACAATGTAGGGCATACGGGATCTGTGAAATGTGTATAGGTGCGGAGCTATTGTGAAATAGCACAGTTACAAGTGGAAATCAAACTGGATGGACAACAGAAATAGAGGAAGGACTAAGAACAAACAAGAGAGAACTATTATAAAGTAGACTGTGTCTGTAAATGTGTATAAGATGTATAAATTGAAGGTAAAAACAGAAATGTTTATCAGTTTACTCCAATTGGGGGATCGGTGGTAGGGTTTGCAGGGAATAATAATAAAGGTATACTCTTTAAAAAAAGTATGTATGTCTATGTAGGTATGTGTATGTATATACAGTGGGGAGAACAAGTATTTGATACACTGCCGATTTTGCAGGTTTTCCTACTTATAAAGCATGTAGAGGTCTGTAATTTGTATCATAGGTACACTTCAACTGTGAGAGACGGAATCTAAAACAAAAATTCAGAAAATCACATTGTATGATTTTTAAGTAATTAATTTGAATTTTATTGCATGACATAAGTATTTGATCACCTACCAACCAGTAAGAATTCCGGCTCTCACAGACCTGTTCGTTTTTCTTTAAGAAGCCCTCCTGTTCTCCACTCATTACCTGTATTAACTGCACCTGTTTGAACTCGTTACCTGTATAAAAGACACCTGTCCACACACTCAATCAAACAGACTCCAACCTCTCCACAATGGCCAAGACAAGAGAGCTGTGTAAGGACATCAGGGATAAAATTGTAGACCTGCACAAGGCTGGGATGGGCTACAGGACAATAGGCAATCAGCTTGGTGAGAAGGCAACAACTGTTGGCGCAATTATTAGAAAATGGAAGAAGTTCAAGATGACGGTCAATCACCCTCGGTCTGGGGCTCCATGCAAGATCTCACCTCGTGGGACATCAATGATCATGAGGAAGGTGAGGGATCAGCCCAGAACTACACGGCAGGACCTGGTCAATGACCTGAAGAGAGCTGGGACCACAGTCTCAAAGAAAACCATTAGTAACACACTACGCCGTCATGGATTAAAATCCTGCAGCGCACGCAATGTCCCCCTGATCAAGCCAGCGCATGTCCAGGCCCGTCTGAAGTTTGCCAATGACCATCTGGATGATCCAGAGGAGGAATGGGAGAAGGTCACGTGGTCTGATGAGACAAAAATAGAGCTTTTTGGTCTAAACTCCACTCGCCGTGTTTGGAGGAAGAAGAAGGATGAGTACAACCCCAAGAACACCATCCCAACCGTGAAGCATGGCGGTGGAAACATCATTCTTTGGGGATGCTTTTCTGCAAAGGGGACAGGACGACTGCACCGTATTGAGGGGAGGATGGATGGGGCCATGTATCGCGAGATCTTGGCCAACAACCTCCTTCCCTCAGTAAGAGCATTGAAGATGGGTCGTGGCTGGGTCTTCCAGCATGACAACGACCCGAAACACACAGCCAGGGCAACTAAGGAGTGGCTCCGTAAGAAGCATCTCAAGGTCCTGGAGTGGCCTAGCCAGTCTCCAGACCTGAACCCAATAGAAAATCTTTGGAGGGAGCTGAAAGTCCGTATTGCCCAGCGACAGCCCCGAAACCTGAAGGACCTGGAGAAAGTCTGTATGGAGGAGTGGGCCAAAATCCCTGCTGCAGTGTGTGCAAACCTGGTCAAGAACTACAGGAAACGTATGATCTCTGTAATTGCAAACAAAGGTTTCTGTACCAAATATTAAGTTCTGCTTTTCTGATGTATCAAATACTTATGTCATGCAATAAAATGCAAATTAATTACTTAAAAATCATACAATGTGATTTTCTGGATTTTTGTTTTAGATTCCGTCTCTCACAGTTGAAGTGTACCTATGGTAAAAATTACAGACCTCGACATGCTTTGTAAGTAGGAAAACCTGCAAAATCGGCAGTGTATCAAATACTTGTTCTCCCCACTGTATGTGTATATGTATGCATACGTGAATGGATATATATATTTACCCAAAAAAATATGGGGGATTGGAAATGATGCAGACAATTACATTGGAAACAACATTCTT